>NC_137884.1:4514846-4779846 GCF_963924005.1 Protomyctophum bolini | reverse complement strand
AACAAAAAACTATTTATCAGAAGTTGCTGGCAACCGCCAGCCATCGGGACAGGCGCTTCAGGTCCTATGTAGTTGACTAGAGGATTCTCTTGTGGCCGTCCGACGTGTGTGTCGAAGCCGCCAGAGATGACCGAGCGTCGAGCGACGGGCCATTGGATCCAGCCTGCCGATTTACCTGCCAGTAAAAGAAGTAAGAACCTGGAGAGGGAGCATTGTCAGTGCTGAGCAGAGTTCCCTTTATGTTTGAATCCTCTTGTGTTCGGTCACGGTGGCACTGCTGCCGTGCTGTCCTATTGGCAGCACGCTGGCAGCACTGCTGCAGCTGAGCACGTGCAGGGGGACTGAGGTGCAGTCGGCAGGGCTCACGGTGGCGGAGACGGTCGGCACCGTGTCGCAAGGCGTTGCCCGGCCGCTCTCGATGTCAAACACCGGGGCTCTCCTCCTCCTTATTATCGCCTGAGTAAAAATATATTCAGAGGAGAAAAGTTGAGCAAACCTTAAGCCTCTAGGCTCAGTGAAATGGACTTTACACATCTGTACACTCTCAGAGATGGAACCCACTCAGGGACACCTTGAGATCCACTGGTGTGTTTCCAGTGAGCCAACATGCACAATTGCAGCACCCTGTCCCTGACTCTGTTTGACCAGAATGGAACAGAGCTTTAATTAGCAGCATCGGTAACACCTGTGAAGGAAGTAGGGAAGGGGTGCTGGGTAAATGGTCACGCCCCCCCTCCTACTAGTAGGATGGGATAAAGTACAGTTTCAGACCGTGACGGAGGGGCGCCGTGCCGTCTCAAGCGAACTTGAGCCACGAGAGACACCACCGAGCACGCTATAGCAGGCGAGTTGCCGTGTCGAATGTTGCGAAGTTCGCTTAGCCGACTCAGCCCCGTAAATTGGTTGCTCACATTGAGCTTGTGGATAGTCGGCGAAGAGAGTTGGTGTAGACTAGGGAAATATACAGGACCTAGAGCCCTAGGGACCCATACAACTAAGAATATAGAATTTAAGTGGTAAGCCTAATTTTGCTTTGTTACGTGACATTGTCACTCTCCAAAAGTGCTATATGTTTTAAGCGGGAAGATGATGAATACCATTTATGGCCTCACTCAACAATTAAATGATACTTCAGTTGGCTAGAATGTGTCTCATGCTCTCTGTTACGCACGCACGCATGTACGGACGCACACATGCACACACGTAACATTACAATGTCAAAATCTGAATACTATTTAACTATTCTACCTAGTTTGACTTAATTTTATTATCATCCACACCGTTGAGGAAGCCTGAAGTACAAGAGTTTCACACTACGTATAATGCTGCAGCAGTGTGTTTCTATAATGGGACAATAAAAATCCTGAACCTTGAAGGTTCTTCCCTTTTTTATTTTAGTGTTTTTATGGTTGGCTAACAACAAAGCGTGCATGTGTGCGTGCATGTGTAATAAGTGAGATAATATACCCTTGAAAATTGTATATTGAAATATAACAACCAGATCTTGGCAACCCTGAATTGGGCTCATAACGTTGGAGGTTGAAACTATAGGACACATTAAGGCAAGTAAGACAAGCTTTTCTTTTCCCCCTAAGATAAATCAAGGATTCACACTTTCTGAATTGTAGCCTTAAAATATCTACTGTACTTAAAATAGGATGTAATTATAAGTTACATGTAAGAAGGCCACTTCAGGGGAACAGTGAAAGAGTAACAATGCTGTTAAATGTGCTCTATAAATAAACTGGATTGGATACTTTCTGAAGTATGAGTGGAGTCCTCCATAGAGCTCTCAAGCGAGTCCATCACTTCCGCAATCTTCAAATGCTCCAGACGAATAGACGGAAGCATTTGGGAATTTTGGGAGCCTCCAGTGATTGATTGGGATGCCTATCAGAAAGACTGTCCTGGTTATGAGGGCAAACAAGGGCATCCAAGCTGCCGATCCCCAAAGTGTTTGATCATAATCATGTCATATGTCTCCTGGCTAATTTCCATCCTCAATGTCAGCCCTACTGTGTACTGTGTAGATGGTATCGTGTGATCATGATCTGGTTGTTAAAAAAAGATGTGAAGCCTTTTTGATCTTCGCTCTACAGATCTCGTAACCCACGGGTGATGAACTACTAATTAACGTGACGTTATGGGATGTTTTCTGACATTTTTCTGACATGCCAACTATTTTAGACTCACCTTGAATGAACTAGTATGCTGCTACTATATTTACTTGTTATTTCTTAGGGATAGGTAGGCCATCTCTCTCTCCTGAAATCCAGCACTGATGAAAAGCCTTGAAAAGAGAGTCTTACCAGCCAAAGGACGAGGACAACACAGGCTGTGACGGGTATCACAAGCAGAAACCATGCACTCCTGTTAGACCAGCTGTGTGCATCCTCCTCTTGACCTCCTGAAAAATATATAAGAAACCAATAAATAGAATAGAAAATAAATGGCAAGAAAAGAAGGTTTAGGGGTTGGGTTGATGGGGGGGGGGGGGGGGGGGGGGGAATCCAGGCCTCTCTCTTTGATACATCCCCACCTCTGGTCATTCATTCATATGTTTTTATCGGTGACCGGAAGAGTGGGCCACCTTTCTGGACGGGAACTATCCTGGTAAACCCTTCCTTCCCTTGAAAACATATCAAAAATGCAAATTCATTCAAGGGGGAGGGGTTTACCAGGCTAGACGGGAACCCCTTTTGGGGTTCTTGTTGCTGTGTACAGTAGAGCAACATAACATTTATTTATTTTTCGTAAAACTTAGGTCAGGCTTAATTGAGAAGGTGTTTTTTAAAAGGGTTTTTTTTTTTTTTTTGTGGCTTTCGCCTTTAGTTTATTTTATATTTTTTATGGAGGGACAGACAGACAGGCTGACAGGAAATGGGGAGAGAGATGGGGGGAAGAAATGCAGTAAAGGCCGTCGGGATCGGGAGTCGAACCCGTGGCACACTGCCAGACTGGATTACCAGCCAAGGTGCAGGAGTATCAAAATAAAGACTTTGGAATGTAAAGTAATGTAAAGTATCAGTACCTACTGATTTGTACTGATTTGAACATGTTTGAACATTTGACATTAAAGGCATAGTATTTCCACAATTGCTACAAATTGCTACAAAAACCTGTGGCTATAGCCAGTCATTTTTGGTATAAAAAGAAGTTGAAGGGTTTTATTTACATTTTGGGATTAGTTTTTTGCCGAATTAACATTGAGGTCAGTTTTGTCCCCTGCTTCTGGTCAGACCGAATTAAATACATGCAATTCCTTTTGAGAAATGTAGCCTGCTGTGTGATATGTTCGAGAATATCATTTTATTTCAAAAATATTGAAAATATTAGGGCTTAGAATGACCTAAAAAACAGTACCTGGTGTGTTATGTGAGTGGTGGCAGGGTGGAGGTTTACAGGGGAACCCCTCCACTCCCTGCGCTGCGGTGCTCAGCAGCTCTTTGACATAGTCAAAGTACAGGCCAGACAGCAGGTTGCCCTGTCTGTAGTGACACCTGAACACCTGCATCGCCGTTTCCTACAAGAACAAAGAATAGTTAAATGCAGATCTACAAGCTCACACGTCGCACGTCGCATCTGGATGGACTATTTCCAGCACACAACACTGTCATATGACGAACTAGAAAAAGTGCCCCTCGAGGTCTCCATACCAGGGCAGGTCAGGTTGTGGCCTCCTGGTGGCGCTATAATAGGCCAATGTGAAAAGGGTGCCATTTGCCTTGGAAGGCAATTGGATGATTTGAGGCATTATGTTAATGTGTTCCAAAAACAGGCCAATGTGAAAAGGGTGGGATATATTCCTAGTAGGAAAGTCTGTGAAAGATTTCACCTAAATTGCACGGGCAAATCCTGCAAACTTTGAAAGCCAATGTTAGCCAATTAGGATGGAATATGAAATGTCGGACAGATCCGTCTTGAACACATGACTATAGAGATAGTGATAGAAAATGTGGGGCAGAGGTTCATGTTGGCATCCAGGGAGTGTGTGTGTGCAAAATCTGGCATCGACCGGATTAACGGTGCTGGAGAATAGCTGGTAACAGACAGACGGAGTGCTAAAACATACTCTCTCCTCGTGCCTTCGGCCTGGTGGAGACAATTATAAATCTTAAAAAGCTTAAAGGGTCCATTTGGTTCCATGTGTGCATTCTCTGAGTTACAGACCCACAGTGTCCATTTGTTTCCTATATCAATCACTTCATTGCGGACCCCATGGACGGAACCCCCTCAAGGACCACTGGGGGTCTCGGAAAACCCATGTTGAGAGAACCACTGCCAAAGGGGATATTCTACTAAACCAATAAGACGCGCAAACGCGGGAAGCGAACGCAGCTGGTACATATTTGGGTTTTGGACGTATAGCTGTTTTGGGGACTCCTTATATGGTTATGGCTGAGTCATGGTGACGTAATCACTCAGCTCCATATATGGGCACAAAAGCGGGACAGACACACACACAGACAGACAGACACACACACAGACAGACATGATCTGCTAGGTCTCATAGTAAGTGCTCACTGCTTTCGCAATCACTGCGTTCGCAATCACTGTGTTCACAATGAGCTAATGAAGTTGACCGATATCTTCTGCCCCAGCTTTAAATCGAATGCACAGCTTACTAAAAGACCGCCTTTTATTTAGGCAGCTGTACTGACTAGACAAATGGCTCTTGTGTTTTATGCAATCACAACGTGACTATACTAATGTGTCACTAATAGTATGTCAAGTAAATCTACGGGAAGTGATGGTGTGACACTGTCGCAGAGACCCACCGACAACTCATAAAGTCACACAGGACGTCCGTGACTCATGGCTCAGGGACAACAGGGTCCACACAAACAGTACAAGGGGACAGTTGAAGACATATGACTGCCAGTAGACCAAACATATCACGGTACAATCATTCATTCAGCGCTCACTGTGGCCATTCACTCGTGCCCGGCAATTCGGACAGACTGCTGCTGCTGCTTTGTTGATGCTGTCGGGAAAGTCAGCAGGTGTGGAACCAACACAGCAGCCTCTCTGTTCAGCCTCTGGTCTTATCTTTAGTCTTGTATGGCCACATTGTTTTTTTGTTGTTGTTGTTTTTTGTTTAAATTGTTTGTATAATTTTTTCGTTTGCAGGGGCATCATTTGTGGTCACATGGAATGGCAATTGCCACCCCCTAGCATTCCTAACCCACAAACATGCGACATGTGACACACATGGACTTAAGATACATGTTTTCATGTCTGCGACCATACATTCAGTAATCACTTTCCACCGGAATGTTATTAGGCAAACAATCATTACATTTTCGTGCCCCCCCCCCCTTCCAAAATAGCAGATGAGTAGTACACATAGACATCCAGACATCCTGCTTTGTACCGTAACCACTTAAACCCTGAGTTGGCTTTGTACTTGGAACACGTTTTCCAGTCTACACCAAATCTCTCTGCCAAAAACAGCAGATCTCCAAGCTCTCAACAACTTGTAAGCTTGTAGATCTGCTATTTTTGGCCAATCTCCCCCCCCCAGAATATGGATGCCTGGGGTCCAAGTGGTTAATAAAAGGTTGCTAGATTGATTTCCTTCTCACAAAATAAGGTTCATGATGATGATGATGATTATGATTAGTGTTAATAACTTAAACCCTATATACTTTCCCCTAGGGATCTATCCTTGTCCCATTGGGACATCACGTGAGCTTGTAGATCGGCAACCTTTCGGCGAACAGATTTGGTACACTGGGGGGGAAAAAAGTGGGCCCCTCACAACGTGTCGTGAGCTTGTAGATCTGCTATTTTCGTGGAACGTTTGCCAATCATGACACATCCAGTATAGAAATGCCAACGCATCCCTGGTGGTTAATTATTCAAAGAAGCGAATGATGTATATCTGATTCCCCCTCAGACAGTGGATAAGACCACAAAGAGAAGCTTTTTATCTTTATCACAACAAGGTCAGACAAGCAGTTTCTATCAAGAAGCTACAGAGAGAGATGCAGAACCATCTTAAGGAGTAGTCTGCCTTCCAACTATCTCTTCCTGCAGAGTGTTTGCGACACAGAACGTCACTAACCCAAATCCTAAATGAATGTATTGTTCCACTTCCTCCTCTGCTAAGGGTAGCAGAGATGCTAAGATTATCGGCGAGACACACAAAGAGACCAGAGTTCTTTCTGGGAAAGAAAAGAGTCCTCTGGGAAGCTGCAAGTATGTTGGATTCTTCTGGACACGTTGTGTAGCAGGTGGATTTGTACAGTACGTATACGTATGTTTTATCCGTTGCTTTTGCTTATTGTTTTTCATCTATATATTCATCTATCTATCTATTTATTTAGCCCCTATTTGTGTTCTTGTTACTTGAGGATGTTACATTTTTATTCCAGATTAGCTTCTTGTTTGAAAAAAGTGTGCATATGATTTACTCTATGATCCCACGTGTCCCAGTACTACTAAACTGTTGGCATAGGACAGGGCAGTGGTTCACACATCACCCTGTTTACAGTCATGTGACTGACTGATCAGATCACACAATTACTCACGCAAGAGTGTGAGTAACAGTAATAATGCATTTGAGTCAGACAAACAATACATTAGTCAGACAAACAATACATTTCTCTCTCTCTCTCTCTCTCTCTCTCTCTCTCTCTCTCTCTAGTAGTAGTAGTTGCTCTCCACCACTGTGGAACAGTAGAATGCCGGGGGCAGCAGCTCCTATATAGCTATATGCACGCACACACGCACGCACGCCACACGCACGCAACATGCTGTGCTGCGCCCATGCCGTTAATCGTGCA
Organism: Protomyctophum bolini; assembly: GCF_963924005.1. Taxonomy (NCBI): domain Eukaryota; kingdom Metazoa; phylum Chordata; class Actinopteri; order Myctophiformes; family Myctophidae; genus Protomyctophum; species Protomyctophum bolini. The sequence goes on along the minus strand of NC_137884.1, from coordinate 4,773,058 downwards.
GTGTGACAGGAGAGGGTGTCAGGATATGTTTAATCTCATTCAGGTGTTTTCTATATTCACATTACGGTTGTACATCTGAGGGAACTATATAATGTAGTCTATTAGGAACGGGCTAAATCATGATCAGCAGCAGCGATGTACAATCCTTCTACTGGAGGAGTTGATGCATGGCACGAGGGGGCGGGGTGGGTTGGGGTGGTGAGGTGTGTGTGTGTGTGTGTGTGTGTGTGTGTGTGTGTGTGTGGGGGGGGGGGGGGGTGGCTGGCTAAACTAAGACAAAACAATGGAACAATATGTTTCCCGCCGGATGGATGTCTGGATGGCGTGTTGGAAATCTGGGCTGAGAGACACAGCCAGGATCATCATCATCAACTCTTGCCAGCTTTTCATATTTAAAGCCAGCAAGGGTTTAATTACCAAATGATGACAGTGTCATATGGTGCCATGACTCACCAACTCCTCGTGGTTGAAGGTGAAGCGCAGGCTCTTCAGCATGGTGATGAAGACAATGATGTTGTCCTTGTTGTGGGAGATGGCTCCAAACATGTTGGCCAGCCTCTTCAGGCTCTGCTCCAGAGGGTAGATGTTCAGCACCACCCAGCACATACCGCTCTGACACGCGCACGCACGCACACACGCGCATGCACACACGCACACACACACACACACACACACACACACACACACACACACACACACACACACACACACACACACACACACACACACACACACACACACACACACACACACACACACACACACACACACACACACACACACTATTACTTTCACTGTTCAACATTTAAGCTGTGTGTATTTTAAGAGAATGTACACAACATGTGTTACCGTATCAATGTGCGATTTATATTTAAAGGTATTTATTTAGCAGATGCTCTTGGAAGACAAAATGCAAGATTAGATCTAAACGTGTCATGTGCTCCAATCCTGACTCTGACAGACACTGTCTACCCAGTAGTACCCACTGAAGTATACAGTGATCGATTGATTTTTGAATTTACAAGGAACAAAGTCTGTTGAACTGCCTCGGGTGGAGTGTTATTTCAACAGACTTTGTTACTTCGTAAATGAACTGTGAACTGACGACAAACACTATTAAACCTCAGTTACACGTAGTTATACAATGGCCTGCATGCATTGAAAATTGCAGATCTAATAAGCTCACAACTTGTAGATCAGCTCTTTCCGGGCGCACGACCCGATGCACAACAAAGTTTAAATCAGGCATTAGTGCTATCATCTTCACACTTTGCAATACAGGCCCACGGATTATGTATTGCTGTACTTTACCGCTGTCTTACAAGTTTGATTAGATTTTACTCACCACTTCTTTGGGGATGTAATTAACAGGAATCTCATAATCACTTGGAATATTCTGCTTCTGTGGAATAAATAATAATAATAATAATTGATATTGTTGCAAGCAAGGCACGTACTACACGTACACACATTGTCATGCAGACTGAGCCAAACAGCGAACAATCAAGGCAATCTTGCTTATGAAAACATAGCTCACCAACAGCGACAGCCTGCTCACATCATCTGTTATGGGCGTCCCGAACTTCCCAGAGCAAACCCCAACCGCACTCAGAAGACTTAAGAGGAGACAAGGTGCCGTCAAGATCTGACAGAAAAGAAAAGTAAACAAGAAGCAGTTTACTGCATTGATAGAGTTGTACAATATAGCCTACTACTCATACCACACACCAAAAGACACGGATGTTAACTCATTCTGGGCGGGAACCCCTTTTGGTGTTTTAAGCATTATGTTACACTTTAACTATTGAAAAATAGCAGATCTACAAGCTACGAGCTTGTAGATCTGCTATTTTTGAAAAATCGTGAAAATGTGGCGCAAATCTTTGAATATTTCAGAATGAACCTTTATAACTCAAATCTTTGCTTCTGGGGGGTCCCTGGAACAAAATATTTTCAGATGGGGGTCGCAGCCAAATACAGATAATTCTGGGGGTCCTTGACATGAAAAAGGTTGAGCACCACTGACATAGAAACTGAAAACTGTCAGGATATAGAAGTTTTTTTTTAATCGGCCTCAGGTCTAAATGCGTTATGGACATACTCCTAACCAAGACACTGGCCTTAGGGACTGTGTCCACCAATGGGGCACTGCCAAGTGGCTGCCCACCACTGCTAATAGAGTGAGTCAAATGCAGACGACACATTTTCCCCACAGGGATCAAAAAGGTATAACACAACAATGTTTGGGGCATTGTATGCATTATTAGATAGGAAAGTGTAGAGAAAGGAAACCCAAGGTCTGAGAGATGGAAGACGTGACAAGAGTCCTCACGACTCACAAGGACTATGTTCTATGCACTACTGGCTAGGCCATCAGGCATCCCCAGAACTTAACTAATTTAAGACCTATCTACGTGTATGTATAAGAACATCTATCTATAAGAACATTTGACTACATGATACCTAGCCTCCCTATACTGTCATAATAGGTGAACATTCAGTGAAAATAAGCAATTATTTTATTGCATTATCGATTCTGTTTTTGAATGGATTAGTCTGATTAACTGTTGCGATTCCCTACATCCCCGAATGACAGCAGACGTTTACCGTTGGCCCACGATGGAGCTGTGCAGCAGCAGTTCAAGGATCAAGAACAGCACAAAAGCATATTTGAGAAGGTCTGCACATAATTATTACACACAATCATTTATTAACAGAGCGGTAAAAAAAATAACGTTTCGGCTTTTTATCATTTATCTATAACCACATGAACCCTATAGCGATTCCGATTCTGGGCATGTCATAACATAATGGGACAAATACGCGAACATTCGCTGAAAATAGCCGATCTACAAGCTCACAACGTGTCGCAGCACGTTGCGTTGTGAGCTTGTAGACTACCTGTCTTGGTGATGAGATTCAGTATAAAGGGAAACAAGGCACAGGCGGGGTCCAAGTATGGAGCCCTGGAGGACCGCGGTCAACTTAAGTAGAGTTGTAAGTGGTTTGTTTTATTAGTAGTTTACTTTACTGTGCCTTTCTCAAATGCAAATGGTTCATCTCTGTCCGTGAAGAGTTGAAAGGAGAAACACCTGAACATTGCATGCCGTTATGCATTAGATGGACTGGATAATTGGTGTTTTCGTGCACTGTTTGAAAATGAAACATAGACTGATAGGTAAATATTGCTTTAAATCAGCATCCACTGCCAAGGCCTCCATAAACCATAAATTAACAAAATGTTTTTTGGATATGTATTTAAAATTTAAAAATGTAATCAAAACATTACTGCCAAATGTAGGTTTCTTCCGTAGAATTAGCTTTGGATCATGGGGAAGTGACCTGAAACTGGGTCAAATAACATAAGGGCTCCAAACTGAACTAACCTAGTTACCTGAAAATGTCACTGTACGAATGAACAAAATGATTATATATATATATTCAATGGTGACTGACATTGATAATGACAGAAAATGCATATTGTTGAGATTGAGCAGAAACTCCACATTTCAACTTTCTGTTTTATCGTGCGATATGATTTGTCATGCAAGAGTGTCATGCAAAAAGTAGTCGATTACAAGCTCAACAATCCAGAACGTGCATGGTTGTTTGTCTGGCTAATTTAATAACTACATTGGATTCGTTGGAACACAGGTTCTTTTTTGAGTGGTGCAACCACTCCTATACACAGAGCTTTGTGTGTCTCTGGGTCCCTGTGTCCCTGTGTCCGAGCACGGAAAAAGCATTTTTTTTTTGTCCCTGACCATGCATATACCGGTAGTAATGTACCACTAGTTGGGAAACAGTGCACTAAATAACCTGGTGATGTACTGTATGATGAGTCTGACACGTCAATGTTGTCAGTTAGGGATGTCGGATGTCAACAAACTTCCACAGAAAAGGGAGTTTGAATTTCAAGGGAAAGTGTACCAGATTGACCTGTTGGGTCAGGGGTCATGGGTTATTAGGAAATGTGCCCATATTATCATGCAATCGCACGTGCCTGCTCACTCATACATCATTTGCAATGAATCAGACGCGAGTTTAATATGGAAGGTTAAGAGAACAGACTAACTATGGGAAAGGAATAAATCAGTGGTTCTCAATCTTTCTTTTTTTTTTTAGCTCAGTCTGGACCACTAGCATAATTATGTTAGTTAGATAATGACTGTTAAGGGCTGTGAAGGGCTTCATTTAATTTGTTAATTTGATGTGAATTAAATCAAGCCCTTAACAGTCAATATTTCATTTCGAGCTCTTCCCCACACCCATATCCCAGTGGTCCCCAGGTCAATTCTTAGCCAGGGTGGTGGTCCCTCGTTCATAATACGTTGAAAACCCCTGATGTAAAGCATTCAACATGTATACCCTACTGTGTAGTGTTATATGTCTGAATGGGTTTCATTGTCCCAAATATCATTATCTCTATAGGTCTCATTAAAACACAGTTATATACAGTATAAGTTGCACTGCACAAATAACAAACACGTACGGATGTTATTTACAAAGTTTATCTCCGTGACGATGGGAATAAAGTAAGCTTGAACAAGTTAGAGCATTGGTTCTCAAACTTTTAAATGTCACAGACCCCAGCAGTTTGGTATATGGCATTAGGCCACATAGACCCATAACTCTGAGAGTGTACAAATGGAACCGAACAGATCCTTGTAACTATCAAAGATTTATCTGGGGACCCCTTGGAACCCCCTCTGTGTCGCCTGGGGGTCCCCGGAACCCACTTTGAGAACCACTGGGCTAGACAACAAACAAACTGACCACACACTCGCTCACTCACACACACACACACACACACACACACACACACACACACACACACACACACACACACACACACACACGCACGCACACACACACGCGCACACACAGGGGAACAATGCCCATAGACAGTCTGGTTAATTGAACATAACTATTGGCAGCGACAGTCCCCTGATGTGAGGTCCCTGGGTGCAGGCTTGTATTCATGTCCTGCCCAGAGTTCAAATTGCCACACAATGTTTAAAAGCCCAAATATTTAGTCCAAAAATACTCATTTAACCCTCGAGAGCTATAGTTCCCCCAAATCCTGTATGTAAATGAGATAAGAGGATCTCAAACAATGTCTTGGGAAGGTGACGGGAAAAAATGATAATAAATAAATAAAAGAAAGGAACCTTCCTGTTGAGTCTGTTATTTGCATCTTTTTAGTTTTATTAAAGGTTATTGGCATTATAGGCTATTATGCATGCATGCTTCCATTGACAAATGTGTACAGAAACACTTTCTGTAGCTTTTAAACTAAGTTGAGACAAAATCAGCAGGAATCAAAGAGTTGTAATGTATTTCTAATCAATGCTACAACGTATGCTTTATTCCAACTTTGAAATTGCTCCGAAACTCTAAATCAAGTGGGGTCACCAATACATTTCCCTGGAATAAAACATCACACTGGTGTGAAGTGAGGGGCGCAGCGAGGGCAGTATTTGTAGCAGCTGCTAGGGCTTTATTAAGCAACTAGTCGACTATTCAACTAGTCAACTAGTAAATCCACTAGTTGACCTTGCTGGTACCTTGCTTGACTGAAAAATAAAATAAAATAAAAACGTCCCCCCCCCCCCATAATAGGTAGTTAAACAATTAGTCGACTGATGACGTCTTACGTTGTCATTTACGGCCCTAAACGAACATTAAAGTCCATAGACTTGGCTGCCACGTGATTTTGGAAAGCCATGCATTTTAGGAATTCCTCAAAAGGATTTTAGAACCTACATCATGACGGGAGGCATCCTTTGGTTAGACATAGCATTGGTTAGACATAAGGTTGGTGAGGGGTGCGTTAAGACTATTGCTCACTACCTCTAAGTCATAGAGGATCCACTAAATCCTCACAGGTAGGTATAACTAACTATAAGCTTAGAAAAGCTTCAATCTGTAAGAGCATCATCTAAACGGGGTGCATACTTAGTTTAGACTAGTCATTGGTTAGACATGAGTTAAGGTTATAGGTTTAGGTGTGCTGCCCGTGGGAGGTTAGGTTTAGGGTGAGGGTTTGGTTGTAGTTGTAGGACTAATGACTGGTCTAACCAATGACTTGTCTAAACCAAAACCTGTCTAAACTAAGTACTGCACCCACGAATTAAAAATAAATATAAAGATAGATAGATAGATAGATAGATAGATAGATAGATATAATCATCTATCTATTCTTTCTTGTTTTTACTATTCAGCGTATGACAAAGTAGTGCCTGAGTAAGGAAGCATTGCTAAACATGAGGCTAGATTGAAATCTCTACTACAGACACTGCCACCACAACTGGACAAAAACTACAATGAAGTGACACACACAGCAAGGTGCGTCCCATCCCTTCAAATGTACCTGGTATGCAATCAAACTTCAAGGCCAATTCAAGCAATGATTAGTTTGAATTAATGAGCAGAACACAAGGTTAAGGTTCAAGTAACAGGAAATGGCGGTGAAGACCCTTTTGTCCACACACACATACACACACACATACACACACACACGTGCAACGCGCACACACATGCACGCACACACACACACACACACACACACACACACACACACACACACACACACACACACACACACACACACACACACACACACACACACACACACACACACACACACACACACACACACACACACACACACACACACACACACACACACACACACACACACACACACACACACACACACACAAATAAGACATGCACTTACTGTCTTCCTCATATGGAACAGAAATTCAAGGTTGCCCAAATCCAGTGCATGAAATTAAGTCTTTTCAGCTTCAGACGCAAAGAGGCATAACTTTGTTTGTAGCATAGAGGCGGATTAGAGAGCAATAATGCCAAACTCTGTGTGTGTATATTTGTGTGAGTGAGTGTGTGTGTTTGTGTGTGTCTCTCTCTCTCTCTGTGCGGGGTGGTGTGTGTCCCTCTAACTCTGTACAGTAGTGTAACTTAAAGATGAGGCAGGAGTCTGCCGCTCTCCCTCTCTCTCACGCTCTCCCTTTCCCTCTCTATCTCTCTCTCTCGCTGCAGAGTGCAGACAGATGAGTGGAGGTCTTTGACGTGGTGCAGGAGCCGCCTACAGGCCTAGTCATTATCTCACTCTGTGTAGCTGTGTGTGTGTGTGTGTGTGTGTGTGTGTGTGTGCGTCTTTCTCTCAGTCAGTCACTCTCTCTCTGTCTCTCACACTCACACACACTGACGAAGAGAGAGCGAAACAGAGGACAGAGTCATAGTGACATTGGTCAGAGTTTTCTCATAAACACCTACACATGAGACGTATTCACCAAACATAGAGGAGGGTTGTTCTGCTAAAAGGAATATTTCCCTTAAAACACGCCATGACTCATGGGTTGCCCGGTGGCTCAGCTAATCACGGGGGTGCCTGAGGGTGCATAGCACCCCGAGTTGCAAAATGTGCACCCTCAGTTTATGTTCTATGTAAAGTTATGAAAATATCAAAAATAACAAAAATATATTCGGAAAATATTACAATTGTCATATAGAGATAACAATAACAGCATCAAAACACGCAGTTTTACCCAGTAATATTATTTAGCCACAGCCCACAGCCAGCCTATTATCTCAATTGCTCGTTGTCGTTGCAGCAGCAGCTCCAGTCTAATTTCCCAATTTACAATCAGCAGTGTCAGTAGCCTGTTATTCAGCAGGCAGCAGTGGCACTACGGACAGAGCCGTTTAGTGATTTGAATTTTTGACCCTATAGTTACACCTCGTCCTGACTCCTGTTGTGTTTTTGTTCCAGTCGCGCAAAACAAAGCGATTCAAAGACCATGCATGGTCTTCCCTCTCCTCTGGCTGTGCCTGATCGCTCGATAACCGATACCCAGAGGTGGACAGTAACGGAGTAAATGTACTTAGTAAATACTGTACTTAAGTACAGATTCTGAGGGATTTGTACTTTACTTGAGTATTATATTTCTTTGATACTTTTACTATTTTACTATTACTCTTACTCAAGTATACATTTCCAAGACAAGTATTTGTACTCTTAAATGGTAAATGGTGCATTTATATAGCACCTTTATCCAAGGGGCTTTACATAGATTGTGCATTACATTCACTCATTCACACACACACACACAAACACACACACACACACACACACACACACACACACACACATTCACACACCGATGCCGGAGGAAACCATGCAAGGCACCAACCTGCACATCGGGAGCAATTGGGGGGGGGGGGGGGGGGGGCGGGGGGGCATGGCTGCAGGTTTCATTTTAATTAATCACACCTGAAAGAAATCATCTCATGGAAGGAGAAACTAAGACGGAGTGAGACAGGGAGAGTATGGAGTGCATACGTGTGTGTGTGTGTGTGTGTGTGTGTGTGTGTGTGTGTGTGTGTGTGTGTGTGTGTGTGTGTGTGTGTGTGTGTGCGCGCGTGTGCTTGTGCGTGCATGTGTGCGTGCGTGCGTGTGTGTGCGCAAGTACGTGTGTGTGTGTGTGTGGGTGTGTGTGCATGCATTGTGTGTATGTTTACAACAGCTCCGACATAGTAAGTTTCAATAGGATAAAAGGATCCCTTTGTTGTCTGTTCAATTAATTATGTTTTGTTTTCGAGTTGGCACCATGTTGGTCTGTACTGCTGCAGGGTTCATCTGAGGAAGCATTGGCTAAGCGTTTACTGGATTGATATAGTCGGCTAAATGCCAGCCAATAGATGATATCAAATAAAAACATTAAAATAAAGTTCCACAACAGATTCATTATTTGCTTTGTAACTTTGTGTCTGACTTAGGTTTGTGCTCAGGGTTTTCCGCTGAGCAATCATTGGTTGAGCCTTTTTAATTAATTGCAGCCTTTGCTCTGATTGGCCGCGTGCCTGGTGCTAGGTACTGTAAGGACTGTAAGGACCACATGAACACTAGCGTCCCTATTCTGACGAGAACAATTGCCAAAATTGGCAAATCTACAAGCTCACAACGCGTCACGTTTGTAGATTATTCTTTTGCTATTTTCTGCAAAGAGACTTCGGAAAAAAGAAGCGTACCTAGCGTAGAGCAATGTGGGACCCCCAGTCAACGAAGGGTTTAAGTAGTTAAAACTGTAGCCCACACACGAATTTATATTTCCATGTGGGGGGGGGGGGGGGGGGGGTGCATAAGCTAGGTCGGGAGGTAACAGGGGGTGCATGGCCAAGAGTTTGGGAACCACTGATGTAGCCCATTGGATGCGTTTGCAAAATTGTGGTGGAAAAAATGGTGAACTCGGTAGTACTCGGTAGTCCACAAATAGAGATGTTGTGTTCTGCTGCTGAATCTTCTCATGTCTCATACCGGTCCAGAACACAGCACATTAGGTTTGACCCAATTTTGGGGGGACGAAAGGGGGTTTCAAGCTGAGCCTAGCTGCGGTAATTAACTCTGCTTCGTGCTTAGTGTTGCCCTGGCAGAATTGTTGTCTCCAGTGTGGGCCGCGTCGCTGTAGAAACTGTACCTGTATACGTTGTACCTGTCTGTGTCATGATGAACACGCCGTCCGTGTTGGATCACACAAGGTCGAACACACGGCACATGGAGCTACATTTTTAAATGTGTGTTTGTGTGCATCTGGAGTCGAGACAGACAGACAGACAAGACAGACAGACAAGACAGACAAGACAGACAGACAGACAGACAGACAGACAGACAGACAGACAGACAGACAGACAGACAGACAGACAGACAGACAGACAGACAGACAGACAGACAGACAGACAGACAGACAGACAGACAGACAGACAGACAGACAGACAGACAGACCCTTTTCTTTTCTCATGATTAATCTCATGATTTTCTCATTATCAATATCAATATCAATTGGCTGGCACTTTTTGGCTACCACAAAATGGTAAATGGTGCATTTATATAGGCGCCTTATCCAAGGCTCTTTACATAGTGCATTACATTCACCCAACACACATTCATACACCGATTGCGGCGGAAGCCATGCAAGGTACCAACCAGTGCACATCTGGAGCAATTTGGGGTTCAGTGTCTTGCCCAAGGACACTTCGACAAGTGGACAGGAGCCTGGAGCCGGGATTCGAACCGCCGACCCACGGATCATTGGACGACCTGCTCTACCTCCTGAGCCCAAACAAAAAAACAAAAAGTGATTGTGCAACAACATTGTTTTCTCACTCAACAGTAAACAATTTTTTTAATAAAGCTAAAATGAAATAAAATAAAATTACTGCGTACTACATACTCACACTCATCGTGTGAGAATGTATATGTATATCATAGCATTGATAAAATGTATATAAAATATCTAAATACTGAATCAAGCAACTTAAAAAACTGTCTGGGGTTAAACACAAAAGCCAGAGTAGTTTGAAAGTGAAATATCCCTTTAAGCCCTATTTTAGTTTTGGCAGAAAATCATTTCAAATGGACGTCTGCGGCCAAATACATGATGAATGTGAGGATCCTTGACATAAAAATGTTTGAGAACCAGTGGCTTAAATGTATTCGGAATGTTTTGATGTGTTTGATGCCAAAAGTATCGTTATATACTTATCGTTATATACTTAAACTACCCAAGTAAAAGCGTTGTAATGGTTTCTACAGTAGCTTATTTAGTGGTGCCAGGCAGTGTTGTTTATGTCGACTAAGAACTATGACGAAGTGTTCGTCGACTACATTCTTTCACTGACTCACAAACTAAATCAAAACTATGCTATGATGACTAAAACTATGACTAAATATACTGTCGATTTTGAACAAATAAAAACGAGACTAAAATGTTAGGAAGGGACTAGTGGACAAGAGATCCAGTATAAGTCATTTTACACTATCTACAAGCTCACAATGTATCGCAGCGTGACGCAGCGCCACGTTGTGAGCTTGTAGATCAGCTATTTTCATCAAATGTAAAATCAGCCATTACGACGGCATCAAGGCCCGCCAAAATACATTTTAGTCGTCTAAATCACCTGTAGATTTAGTCGACAAAAATCTTATGATATTTAGTCGACTAAAACTAGACTAAACACAAAAACATTCCAGGTGACTAAAATGAGACTAAAACTAAATTAAAACGTTTCAAGAGACTATGACTAAAACTAAAATAGAAATGTGCTGCCAAAAACAAGACTGCTGCCAGGCAGGCATGTGTCTACCAGAGTGGAACTTAGCCTCTCCTTTTTTTGAGGGGTGCTAGCCCCTCCCAAACAGCTTTTGTGTACACAATATTTGCCATTGACAATGAAAGGATCAACCATACAGATGGGACAAAATAAAAATGTATTCACACAAAAAAGAAATACACAATAGAGCTTTAACACAATAGAGCTTTAACTATAGCCGTTACCCGTTGTAAGATATTTCCCCCGGCAGCGGGGGGTACTGCGCCCTGGGTGCGTTTTCGCATTTTGTATCCACTAATAAATTCATTATTAATTTATCATTTGTTAAATTGGAAAAAGGGCTTCGTTAAGACCTTATTATTATGGTCAATGCCTGTGTGAAAAGTGGGAGCGATTGGTGCAGGCGGCGAAGAGATACGGCGGCGTTTCTGACAGACAGACACACATTCAGACAGACATTGACTGAATTATAGTATGATGATATGATGATATGATATGAAATGATATGATGTGTACTTTGTTTACACCATTAAATATGTGCAGCAGGGCTCACCGCATTTCAACCGTGCAGGGTGAGGGTGCCACGTAGTTTGGTTTCCAGCCTGATTGGCTATGTTGAAACTTGTTTTGTCAATTCGAAGTGACAAAACAAATTCACGGTACGTCACGAATCAGGCTGGCAAACCAGGCTAAGGAAAGGGATCTCCTTCTGCGCCAGCGGCCAGAGTGAAACGGTGACTAGCATGCATGGCTGCAGGCGTGTGAGTTACCCGCAGGTCAGCGCTAAATATATCACAGGCTGCATGCCGTGCAGTTTGCAAAACACAAACAGTTAGCTGCCTACAGGCTGTAGAGAATGCTACTATAGAGCTCTGAAAGACAACAAGCTCTGAGGACACCCGGAGACATAGGGCAACAGGTGAGACTAGTGCAGAACCTTCTCATACGTGTAATGTGCAACGCACGCATGCATTACTAACGACTTGTCAAGAATGGACAGTATATGAGTCCAGATTGTTGACAGAACTACAGATTGTATGACTAGTCTAATTGTTGCGTTAGTTAGCAGATGAGTTACTGTAGTTACTGTGACTTGAGTGACGGGTGACGTACTGACATAAGCCTGTGCAATCATGCAAGGTCAAGGTTTCAGCCTCAGTCATAGCTGAATTGAATTCACATGAAGTCTGTGAATGGCCAACTGACATGCTCGGGAAATTGAAAGATTATGGTGAACATGGTTAACGATTGCCACGTGAGGCACAAGAAGGGAGGATAATTCTCACTATAGTATAAAATGAGTACTACAGTCGAAAAGTAATGTATAAATCAATTATACATTATGGATAATTAGTGTGGACTTAAAACAGTTTTTCGTCTCTAGTACTCATTAATGACTTTAAGGCGGTACTATATAAAAACAAATTAAATTGCCATTTAGGCCAATCTATATGGTATGTTATAATGTTTATACAATTTATATAATTGGGGTGGTTGGATTGTCTTCCTGCTCATCTATTGGGACATTTAGATCATGTCAAAAGTCACCTAGACACAGGATCTGACACGAACTTTGACATGATGGTCAAGATTCAGTTTATCCACTGAGCAACCGGTGTCTGTCTGTTGAATGGCCGAATTGCGAGCTTGTATTTAGGCTATTTTCACTTTATTGAAAGAAATTCGCCTGTAATGACTATGAATGAGTTGAAAGTGGTTAAGTCTATGGATTTATAAACCATTGAAAAGTATTAACTAGGAACGTGTGACTAAATAATTAACTACATTGGATCCATTAAAACACAGGTTTGTTTTTCCGGAAAAGTAACAGTTCTGAACATGCAAGGTCCTCAAAAAAGCTATGATTTTCATGAATGAAAAAATATATATATATATATTCAATGCTTTTATTCCCTAAATCTTTACATTTTCTAAATCTAAAGAAAAATCCATAAATAAGAAAACAAATGTTTAGGAAGTAGTGAAAATAGCCTATCTACAAGTTTGAGTCGCGAGAAGACATACAATTTCTCGTTTGGGTCACAGGCTAAAAAGAAAACGAACCAGTGCCTTACATACATCTTACATCATGTCAAGTAGCAATACCCCTGGTAGTAGTATAGGACTGCTACTGCTAGAACGACACCAGATGAATGTAATTAACACTAAATAACCGCTAAACATTTGGATTTATGTACTATTGTGACATGACATGTAGGCTAATAAAGTTATAGACGCAGTTAACACAAACTGCTGACAGGTTATGCTTCTAAAACGTGGCTTCATTTTTCATATTACGATATTCCCAGAATAGTGATGCCATAGGGTTTATGTGGTTATGAGCGGCCATAGCTGAATGGGTACAGAGGCCACCGAAAGACCAACGTTTTGTCTCCCCCACAGCGATGGGGGACGGTGAGACGGAAGGTCTTGATGAGGAGATCTTTAACTTTGCCCTCCAGGAGAGCCTACAGGACACCCACAACCCTCCATGCTCTCAAGAAGCCAACAGGTACTGTACGGCGGTATTGAGAGAGCATTTCAGATTACAGGTGAGACGCCTTGAGGGCGAGAAGTGACGAGAAATAACAGGTCTGGGAATTCCCATATTTTCTTTTCTTCAATTTCGGGCCGGGTATGGGCGTTAAATTGTGGGCTAATTAGTAAGGCCAGGCCAGGTAGATAAGTCCTTCCTGCAGAGTTAAACATTGCTGCATGTCATACCATCTCTCTCATGCCTCTCCTGTCTCTCTGTTCACTGTCTCGATCAAAATGAAAGCGCAAATGCAGAAAATATATTCCAAAACAAAACGATGTGTTCTGACAATTTCCTTCAGGTTAATGTGGCCAAAACAAATGAAATGGTCACATTCTAGACGTAGTGGAGGAGAGATCTCACTAACAAAATTACAGACAAATTACTTCACAGACATACGTTATGCTCACAGACTATGGGATTCAAAAGGTTTGAGGTTTCCCTCAGAATCCCATGAAATGAAACAGAATGTTATGAATTGAAACAGAATGCTAGGAATTGGGGGCGGCCTTTGTTGAATTGGTAGAGAGGCCGTCTGCAAAACAGAAGGTTCCCGGTTCGCCTCCCAGTTATGAGGTATCTGGGTACGGTCGCCCCTAAACCATCTGGCCGCTCGATTTTTTCCGCCGACTTCACGCCGACCGCCCGGTGCCGCGGTTCTTGTATTTTTAATTTTGTTTTACTGAGAATAAGGTTAGAAATAAGTGTAGCGTTAGGCACAGTTTTACTGGGGTGAAGTTTAGATATAGGGTTAGGTTTAACTGTTTAAGCATTATTTACTTAGGTTTCTTTAGGAATACCAGGCTGTGCAGTTCCGCCGGCTGTACGCCCGGGGCGAGTTGGTAAAGGGGCGACTCGTCTGGTTCGCCTAGGCTATGAGTGTCCTTGAGCAAAACACTTAACCGCCCTGATAGCATGCTATCAATTCAATGCTATGCATTGCATGAAACTGCACAATTGGTCTATCACCTGCACAAAAATCAATGATCAATTAAAATATGTTTCAATGTCTATTAGGAAGGAAAAGAACAGTGAAGACCACCGGAAAATAGTTGCCGCCATTGAACAAGGTAAGAGATTAAATTGCAAACATAGCAGTATTTCAAAATAAGTAAGACTCAACCTGCATAAGAATAAAAAGTGCGTATATGACCGATGCACATGTATACAACTATTTGGAGTAAAAACCAAACCTCCAATTCGCTACCCAGTAGTACCCACTATTACAATTGAAATGCGATTTCACTAATATTACAATTGAAGTGTGATTTCAAAATCAGACTGAATACTGCCTTGCCTTCAACAAGCACTTTGCAGACTATGCTGGGCATTTATTTAATAAATAATCATGGCTGGTGTTGGTGTTGATCAGGGTTTCTCAAGGGTTTCTCAACTTGTGGTCCAGGCCTTCTTTTTGAAATGGTATGCTCCAGTTACTGTATCTCTGAACAAATTAACCGGTTTAAATGGTGTGTTACTGTCAAGAGCCCAAAATATAAATTATGAAATTCAGGCCACATACTAAATGACTCCCCGTTTTGATTCCCGGCCGCCCGACCCATTTGCTACATGTCAATCCCCTGCTCTCTCTCTGGTTTTCCTGTCTCTAGACACTATAATTATTGTCAACAAAAATGCTCAATAACACCATCAAAACGTTCTCCTATGATGCCCCTAGCTCTTGGAATGGCTTCCAACACACTTTCCCTCTCTGGCAGAGTTTGATTTCTAGCCACGATGTCTCAAGCTGCAACTGTATAAATTGAATTGTATATTGTTGACATTTTGTTATGTTTCTTAATTTGTCAAGTTTGTTTTATTTGGATTTTATGGGTCTGTGACTCATATGTCCCTTCCTGTAAGGCCTGTGAATCTCGACAACTTCATTACTGAAATAAACCTCAAGCTGTCTTTTCCACAATAAATGAGACATTTTGAAATTAAATGAAATATGACCACATGCATGCTATGTAATGCATATTTATGTGTTTCTGTACACGCGTCTGTATGTTTGTGTGTTATGTTGTGGCTCCCCTCTGTGCGTGCACATGTTGCCGTGTGTGTGCGTGCGTGCGTGTGTGCGTGCCTTTCCAGGTGACGTGGACAGCCTCCTAAAGCTGTCAGGCAGAGTTTCTGCCTTCAGAGAGACAGACAGCAGGGGTTGGCTCCCACTGCACACAGCTGCTGTACAGAGGAGTCTGGACATACTGGACACAGTAGTACAAGGTAAAATGGTAAAATTTACTGTATATAGCAGGTCTGCCAAATATTTATGATGCGATAAGATTGATTTATTTGTTCTTCTTAACTCTGGCGCTTTACATAGCTCTACATACCTCTGGCGCTTTAGGCATCTCTGTGTGATGCTTAATCTTCAAATGCGCGTGCATTATATGTTGATTTGCAGTAGAATTAACATGACGTTGCAAAGCGTACATTTGACTGTTTTCATTTACTTTTTCGAAACAGTTCCACAGGGACCTTCTCATACAGTACATACCATTTCTCCATTTCACTGTGCATTGCCCTTGTGTGTGTGTGTGTGTGTGTGTGTGTGTGTGTGTGTGTATGTATGTGTGTGTGTGTGTGTGTGTGTGTGTGTGTGTGTGTGTGTGTGTGTGTGTGTGTGTGTGTGTGTGAGAGACAGAGCGAGTGAGAGAAAGATGAAATGTGTCTGATTTGCAGCGATAATGATAAATTGCCATGGGTTCTTTTACCAGCAAAGATGTTTGGAGGGATTTATATTTCCCGGTCTTTGTCTTAAAAAAGAAAAAATAAATAACAAAGGCCAGGCCCAAAACCAGTAACTACCGACCTAAAGCGACCTTTGTTGAGTGTGTGTGTGTGTGTGTGTGTGTGTGTGTGTTTGCTAAATTTGCCATTTAGCAAACGCTCTTATTCAGAGCGACTTACAATACGCAAAGTACAGACATGCAGAGAGTGCCTCAGTAAACTGGTCAAAGTACAGACATGCAGAGAGTGCCTCAGTAAACTGGTCAAAGTACAGACATGCAGAGAGTGCCTCAGTAAACTGGTCAAAGTAAAGACATGCAGAGAGTGCCTCAGTAAACTGGTCAAAGTACAGACATGCAGAGAGTGCCTCAGTAAACTGGTCAAAGTAAAGACATGCAGAGAGTGCCTCAGTAAACTGGTCAAAGTACAGACATGCAGAGAGTGCCTCAGTAAACTGGTCAAAGTACAGACATGCAGAGAGTGCCTCAGTAAACTGGTCAAAGTAAAGACATGCAGAGAGTGCCTCAGTAAACTGGTCAAAGTACAGACATGCAGAGAGTGCCTCAGTAAACTGGTCAAAGTAAAGACATGCAGAGAGTGCCTCAGTAAACTGGTCAAAGTACAGACATGCAGAGAGTGCCTCAGTAAACTGGTCAAAGTACAGACATGCAGAGAGTGCCTCAGTAAACTGGTCAAAGTAAAGACATGCAGAGAGTGCCTCAGTAAACTGGTCAAAGTAAAGACATGCAGAGAGTGCCTCAGTAAACTGGTCAAAGTAAAGACATGCAGAGAGTGCCTCAGTAAACTGGTCAAAGTAAAGACATGCAGAGAGTGCCTCAGTAAACTGGTCAAAGTAAAGACATGCAGAGAGTGCCTCAGTAAACTGGTCAAAGTAAAGACATGCAGAGAGTGCCTCAGTAAACTGGTCAAAGTAAAGACATGCAGAGAGTGCCTCAGTAAACTGGTCAAAGTAAAGACATGCAGAGAGTGCCTCAGTAAACTGGTCAAAGTAAAGACATGCAGAGAGTGCCTCAGTAAACTGGTCAAAGTAAAGACATGCAGAGAGTGCCTCAGACTCAGTAAACTGGTCACAGGTAAACCAAGACCCTAGCATCAGTCTAAAACAATACACTATGAAAATAAGAATCTGTACATTGAAACTGTATAGACAAATCCATGGAGCGGGGCCTTGTAGGCCAGGTGTGGGAAAACAATGCTGAGGTGTCAAGCTGCACTTAATGCGACACCTCAGCTATGGCTGTGCCCGTAGCACCCCTCTGTGGATTCGTCCATCGGATGAGCGAGCCTTTCCCCTGACGTGAGTTTTGTCCATAGGATGCCAGGTCGACAATGAATCTGTGTAAATAACATACCATCTAAAAAGCCTGTGTGTGTGCGTGTGTGTGTGTGTGCGTGTGGGTGCGTGCTCGTGTGCGTGTCAGTGTGGATCTCTAATGATCTGACCCTAGAGGAACTGACCTGTGATGGAGAGACAGTGCTGACCCTGGCCGTGTCCGCGGGCCTGCTGGACAACGTCAGGCTGCTT
Organism: Protomyctophum bolini; assembly: GCF_963924005.1. Taxonomy (NCBI): domain Eukaryota; kingdom Metazoa; phylum Chordata; class Actinopteri; order Myctophiformes; family Myctophidae; genus Protomyctophum; species Protomyctophum bolini. The sequence continues at coordinate 4,755,107 of NC_137884.1, read as the reverse complement.
CTGCAGCGCGGAGCCTCACCTCACAGCCCCAACGACAACGACGAAACTCCACTACTGTTAGGTAAGAACAACACAGACACCAGAATGAAACTCCACTACTGTTAGGTAAGAACAACACAGACACCAGAATGAAACTCCACTACTGTTATGTAAGAACAACACAGACACCAGAATGAAACTCCACTACTGTTAGGTAAGAACAACACAGACACCAGAATGAAACTCCACTACTGTTATGTAAGAACAACACAGACACCAGAATGAAACTCCACTACTGTTATGTAAGAACAACACAGACACCAGAATGAAACTCCACTACTGTTAGGTAAGAACAACACAGACACCAGAATGAAACTCCACTACTGTTATGTAAGAACAACACAGACACCAGAATGAAACTCCACTGCTGTTATGTAAGAACAACACAGACACCAGAATGAAACTCCACTACTGTTAGGTAAGAACAACACAGACACCAGAATGAAACTCCACTACTGTTAGGTAAGAACAACACAGACACCATAATGAAACTCCACTGCTGTTAGGTAAGATAAGAACAACACAGACACCAGAATGAAACTCCACTACTGTTAGGTAAGAACAACAGACACCAGAATGAAACTCCACAGCTGTTAGGCAAGAACAACACAGACACCAGATTGAAAGAACAGTGGTGGAAAGCAAAGTACATTTACTTGACAAAATAGGTATAGTTTTGCACACTCAATAAATAATTAACATTCCAATATTGGAGCTCTGGCTCATGGACTAAGAACCAAAAAGAACTGAACCGGTTCCCATTGGGAACCAACTGGTGGAAAAGGGGTCATTGTGATATGCTATTTTCATGTTTTTTATACATTTTATACATTTGAAATGGGACATTCTGCATTCTGCAGAGTACTTTCTACTTTTGGTACTGTAAGTACCAATACGTTTGTACTTTTACTCAAGTACATTTTGAATTCCAGACTTTCACTTGTAACATTGCAGTATTGATACTTTTACTTAAGTAAAATGATTGAGTACTTTTTCCACTACTGGAAAAGAATAATGTGTGAGACATCTACTCTGACAGGATTCATATACCATGTCTGTCTGTCTGTCTGTCTGTCTGTCTGTCTGTCTGTCTGTCTGTCTAGCCGTTAGACAGAAGTTCTATGAGATGGTTGAAAGTCTCATCTTGGGCGGGGCCATCGTGGAGCAGGTGTGTGTAATCAAGACAATCAAATGGACGGCCACCCACGAAGCTGCTAAGGTGATTGTAATCACGTGACCAGCAGTGTGAATGTAATCCTACTGGTTTCGACAGTAAAATCCAGTGTTCATTTATCCATTTGTAACTCAGAGATGTATTAATGGACAGTCCCTGGCCTTACGTACCCATTTGGTTAATTTTGTACAATCGTAGTTAAATGAAAACTCCGGATTTTACAGCGTAGTGGAGCTGCATCGATTCGATTTGGACCGGAACCGATGTTCCTTTTTCACGCTTCCTTAATTCTTAATTCATTCCTTGCCTTTCCGCATGATGCCCGTCCTCTCTCCCCTCCCTGCTGTCCTCCTGTCCTGTGTGTGTGTGTGTGTGTCCAGGTGGGCAGTCCGTCCATCATGGAGCTTCTGCTGAGTCATGGAGGAAAGGTGACGTCTGCAGCCAGCCATGGAGTGACGCCTCTGCCCGTCGCTGCAGAGCACGGACACCTAGACACCATGGACGTACTGATAAAGCACGGTCAGCAGGACACATACCCACACCAATACACCATGGACATAAAAAAGTTGCTCAGTCAAATTTGTACTTGGGTTAAAGTACAACCTTACCTACGTAAATGCACAATATACTCTCTTATAATATAAATAATTAATCATTTACATTTCAAAGGAATTTCTGAATCAGATCTACAAGCTCACAAAGCATTGCATCGTGGTGCGTTGTGAGCTTGTGGATCTGCTAGATCGTCACTATTTTGTAAATGGAGCTGGTATATAGCTACTGTGGTATATAACGTACGCCTCCGTGTCTGCCACTAGGGGGTAACGTGAATGCCAGGGCTAAGAATGGAGACACGGTTCTGTACGACGCAGCCGGGGCGGGACACCTGAACTGCATCGAGCTGCTTCTCAGCCATGGAGCTGACCCCAACCTGCCCAGCAACGGCGCCCGGCTGCCCATGCACAGAGCTGCATACGAGGGCCACTATCTGTGAGTCACACTGCCCATGCACAGAGCTGCATACGAGGGCCACTATCTGTGAGTCACACTGCCCATGCACAGAGCTGCATACGAGGGCCACTATCTGTGAGTCACACTGCCCATGCACAGAGCTGCATACGAGGGCCACTATCTGTGAGTCACACTGCCCATGCACAGAGCTGCATACGAGGGCCACTATCTGTGAGTCACACTACTACTACCGTCACATTTTGCTGGGTTAGAACGGAAACAGCACAATCCTCCAAGGGAAGGGAAAATTCCCCACTATCTGTGTGACATCTTTAACCCTCTGTCATTTAAAATGTCCAGCAGAAACAGAGATTCCTTCTTCACTATTAAGCTTCAAAGATTCCTCTCTCTCCCTCCTACAGTACTCTCTCTCTCTCTCTCTCTCTCTCTCTCTCTCTCTCTCTCTCTCCCTCCTATACAGTCTCTGGCCCTCATTTATCAACCGTGCGTAGCGTACGCCAAAATATGGGTGCACGCCGAAATTGCCGACATTTTCGACATTTACCATTTCCGGCAAAGCTTGAAATTGACAACGTTCAAAACGCACGTCTGCTCTGCAGCTGGCGTACGCTTTGTCCTTGGCTGTTTTTCTGTCTTACACAAGCGGAGCAGCATTGTCTGAACTGCTGACACGCTGTCACAGGCATCTAAACATATGTTTTCACTCCTAAAATGTTAATATAAAACGGTATGTGTATATAAAGAAAAAGGGAGAGATTTCCAACTTTACAAGTAATTAAAATCGCGCAATTAAAAACAATATAACATGTTTACAATGTATTCGTTTGTGCTTAATCAAACAGTGCTTTACTGGCCTTGTTATGCAAGCGCACTTGTGAGATGATTTTGGAGCGCATGCGGTGATGCGGCATATGTGATTATGATATTATTTAAAAAAAGGCATAAATGGACTGCACGCCTTTATTTCCAAGTGACAATGACAAGCATACAGCTTGCCTATTTGTAGTAAGTACTAGCAGGCTATAGGCGTAAGGGGCTTAATCATTCACCATTTAAATAAGTGCTTAGACAGGTTTTGACAGTTTTGACAGTTCAGATAAAAGCGAGATCATTTTCGGGGGTCGGGAGGACGGGACCGCGGCGTGCGTCGCCAACACATACCAGCACACATGCAAGCGGCAAGCCTTCATCCATATGTTTGTGATTCGTTCATCAATGATCAAATCACTACATAAACGTTGATTATGACTGCCTTGACGACATGATAGCCTATCTCTCATGCAGGCATCACTGAGTCATCCACAGGACTTTAATATCACAGCAGTGCGCAGTATCACGCCTTCGCCGTCACGCCGTGCACTGCGCACAAATGGATAAAATGTATATAGGCCAGCCTACAAACTAATTCCATTCATGGCGACGCGATGTCGATGTACGTGTCATGTAGGTGCGTGCGTGGACATGACAGCAAGGCAAGCGAGGTGAGAGGAAAACAGACAGGGTAGGCCTACAACTTTATTTAATTCATGCAGGTGTTCGTTCTTTATTTATTTAACAAGACACCAGTTAGTTGGGCTTGCAAGTTGCGTGTGCTTCTGTGTGTGTGTGTGTGTGTGTGTGTGTGTGTGTGTGTGTGAGAGAGAGGTGGGTGAGGCAGCAAGGCACGGGAGAAACTTTTTTTCCTGGTTTCCATGGTTCCCACAGGTCGTATTTCATGTGTTCAGTCGCAAAAACGAGGGCGAGGCTTGATTTCATAGGGCGTGCCAGATAGATTTCAGCCGTCACATTTATTAACGTCAGAACGAAATTAAGAAAGGATCAGCTGTTTGCGATCACTTTATAAATGCCGTGGCGACGTGGGTGTACTACGAAACCTGCACTCGAATCTGTGGCAGATTTTACACTCGATTGATAAATGAGGGCCTCTCTCTCTCTGCTCTGTTAGGGAGGAGTGTGGTCCTCTCTGCAAACAGTGTGGCGTATAGCTGGGACTTAAGTGTCCTCTGCGTGTCTCCCACTCTGTGTCCGTCTGTCGGTCGGTCGGTCCGTCCTCATGTGTCTCGTCTGTCCCCCACAGAGCTCTGAGGACTCTGATACCTCTGACCGCCAAGAGATCAATCCGGGAGTCAGGACAGAGTCCGGTCCACGGTGCTGCATCCGGAACACATGCCATGTGTCTGCAGCTGCTCATAGAGAATGGATTCGATGTGAACGCCGTGCTGGACGATAAGTCCTCTGGTACACGCACGCACGCACGCACACATGCATACACGCACACACATTAATTAAACTCACGTTAATTAAACTCACTCATGTTATATCAGGGAACTATGGAGACATGAGGAGGAGTGCTCTGTTCTTTGCTGTATCGAACGGAGATGTGACCTGTGCTGAGATGCTACTGGCAGCTGGCAGCCGGACTGATCTGGATCCTATAGCATGCATACTGGTGGCCATACGAGCAGAGAGGTGTGTGTGTGTGTGTGTGTGTGTGTGTGTGTGACTGTGTGTGTGAGCTATAATTTGAGAAACAGACATGGACAATTTCCCACTGCGTGCGTGGCTGTGTGCGTGCCTCTCTCACTCTCCAGGTATGATATTGTGCGTCTCTTGCTGTCGTACGGAGCGGATGTGAACAGCTATTTCATTGGGTTCAGTAATACCACGTTCCCCACGGCCCTGCAGTACTGCCTCAGAGACCCCGTCATGCTGCGACTGCTGCTCAACCACGGATACCACGCCCACGAGTATGTTTAAAACACCTGCACCAGGTACCACGCTCACAACTCACGAGTATGTTTAAAACACCTGCACCAGGTACCACGCTCACAATTATGTTTAAAACACCTGCACCAGGTACCACGCTCACGACTCACGAGTATGTTTAAAACACCTGCACCAGGTACCACGCTCACGACTCACGAGTATGTTTAAAACACCTGCACCAGGTACCACGCTCACGACTCACAAGTATGTTTAAAACACCTGCACCAGGTACCACGCTCACAACTCACAAGTATGTTTAAAACACCTGCACCAGGTACCACGCTCACAATTATGTTGAAAACACATGCACCAGGTACCACGCTCACAAGTAGGTTTATAACTGCTACACCATAGTGTTCATTGTTTTCAGCAGATTTTGGTTTAGTCTTTTGAATAACACACCATTTATTCTTAGTCCTATTTAGTCTCCTGAAATTGTTTAGTCTTAGACGACTAAATATCAGAAACCTTAGTCTTTTAGTCTTAGTCAACAAATTAACACTTGTATACACAAGTACGCTTATAACATCTACTGATAGTCGGATACCATGCACACAAGTATATTTATAACACCTACACAAAACAGGCTGGAAGGGCACACACCAGTAGTGCTGAGGTGCTGACCATGGCGCAAAGGTATAACAATTAAAAGAGAGGTCGCACAGCTTGTAGCCATGATGCAAAGATTATTTTAAGAGGAAACCAATTATGTTGGACCTCTGTGTCAGGTCGAAATGTTTCCTATTAAAATAATCTTTTGCATCCTACAGTTAAGGATACCACTCTCACAAGTTTATAACACCTACACAGTCCATTTCACTCTGAGTGTACCAAAGTAGCCAATTTGATACACACTTGACAGTTGACACACACTTTCATGTAATGACTTTGGTCTGCACTCCACCCTCTGGTGACAGGTGTTTCCAGTGTTGTCATGGTGAAAGTGAGGAAACAGACCCTGCGTGGGTGGCATGTCATAACCAGGCCTACCAGTTCTACAGCGAGCCTGACACCATTGCAGTATGTAGATCTAATCACTGCATCCATACAGTATTATCAATGATTCTGTATTACTGTACATACAAGTAAGCCTTGCAGAGCCATGTGGCCCATTCACCATATTCACACAGCTGCCCTGTTGGGCAAGTATGACGTGAGAGCAAAATGGCCGCTGTGTGAATATAGTCAATAGGGGCAGGAGCCTATGGGCTATACCTTGCACCACCCCTTAACCCTTATCCCTAAACTAATTTGCCATTTTTTACGTTCTCGTTCTCAAAATGGCCATCCAGGGACCCATCAGGATTCCTTGAGGTGGGGTCCAAATGAACCCGTCCATTTTGGTTCCATTTGCACTCTCAGAGTTATGGGAATCCTTGAAATTAAAATGTTTGAGAACTATGGTATAGGTCATGTATTCTCTTACAAGTGTCTGGGTGCATGGGTGCGTGCTTGTGGGTGTGTGTGTGTGTGTGTAGTTCTGTGAGTTTGTGTCAGTGAAGTCGCTGGCTGACCTGATAGGTGGCTTGGTGAGGATACTGTTGGACTATGTGGGGAAGGTCCGGCTCTGTCCAGACCTCCAGCGTCTGCTAGAGAACAAACCAGAGTGGGCTGAAATATGGGACATTCTGGGTAAGAACGCATCCCCCTCACAAAACTATCAAAACATTTATTGATATACAGTATATCACAGTACACAGGTGGGACTCATTCATTGACTTGATGGACAGACCAATTAGCTTCTTACTGTACATTTCATAGCACGTATAGCACCAAACATTCTTATATTGACTTGCTAGCCTATAATGTTCTCCGTCATTCGGAAATAGCAGATTTACAAGGCCACAGCATGTCGCATTGCGAGCTTGTACTGTAGCTCCGATCGACCATTCGTCATGGATTCTTTAACTTCTCGCGTAGAATGACATGTCCAGAATATAGGGATCGATTTCTAATCGATTATTTGATAAGAAATGATCGATTTAAAAATAAATAATAAATTAAATTGATTCATTTGGTTAACTGTACATCTGTGATTCCAGGACAACCACGGTCCCTGCAGCACCTGTGCCGATTGGTTATCCGAGGTCACATGTCCCCTCGTACGCTAAACAACCCTGACGCCATGGCGGCCGTTCCCTTCCCGCCCACAGTGAAGAACTATCTAACATATCGAGAGTATGACCTCTACACTGACCTCTGCTCTTCCGCATGACCTGTGAACTGTAGATGTGGATGATATACAATTGTTTTAAACATATTTTTACTATTTGACATGGGGACTACAACACTGGTTCCCAAACTCTGGGTTGGGACCCATTTGTGGGTCGCAGACACATTGTTATGGGTCCCTTTATATTTTTTGTTTCCTACATTTCGTTTTAAATTATTTCAAAACACTTTTCTGTAGCTACAGTATAAGCTAATTGATAAGACATAAATCAACAGGAATCACAGCATTACTGTCCAATAAATAGGCATGTTTTTAAGGCTGATAATGTGTTCTTTATTTTCAAATATGCTTAATTTCATCTTTGTAATTATTGCACTATAAATGAAGTGTGGGATGCCAAACGCAAAAACAAAACAACTGAACATTCCCCCATGAATGGGTTCGTGGTACTACAGTAGGCGATCATATATTTGAGAACCACTATCCCTGCTATAGAATAATATAATACTGATGTTCTAATAATCTAATTGATGGGTTGGTTGATGGTGCACAGTAGGCTACGTATACGGTATAGACAGTGTTTCTTACACAGTGGACCAGGAACCAGGTATGTATTTAGCTTTGATAATAGCTAATGCATTTTAAACAGCTATAGTGTGATTGATTGAAGATTTTTTTTAACAGATTGGAGAACTACAGTACATTTCAAGCACAACTCAATACAAAACTGTTGGACCGTCCACGCAGTTAACAGTTTTGTATTGAGTCCACGGTGGACGACACCATAAATAAAAGCAGGCTTTCCCATAGGCCTATTGCGTGGACGACCTGCAGGGGGTGGTGCGTGACATGAAAAGGGTAATGGCGGACGGTTTATAGTGTTATTTAACACAAACGTCAAAATCCGGTAATTGGTAAAACACCGTTTTTGTATAGAGCTGCTGACTCGAGACGGGAGAGCAGCAGCAGCTCTCTCTCTCTCTCTCTCTCTCTCTCTCTCGACATCAAGTTCAGTCACACATCCAGCGTCACAGTTTCAACTAAAGACAAAACATGATGAATTGAAGCCAACTCACATTGTCCTTGTCCATTATTCGTCCACGCTTTGCAAAGTCAAATCCACTGCAGGGTGTAGCATTAGTATTTATTTAGTAGGCTGTGTTAACCATGCAGCGCTTAAGCGCTATAATGAAGAGCTGCAGCAGCAGCAAGCCAGGTAATTAACAACACCAGCCAGCTGCAAATTCTTCGGTCTTGATTGTGTGTGTGCGTGCGTGTGTGCGTGTGTGTGTGCGTGCGTGGTAGCTAGGTCAGGGGGTAACGGGGTCTATTATAAGAAACCAAACAGAACAGGAACACATGGCATAATACAGAACATCCTGAAATAACAGAAGTAGTAGTAGGCATATAGGCTGCCTAGGCCCAGTGTTGGGGAAGTTACTTTGAAAGCGTAGCTTGTAAAGCTACAAGTAGCTCACCATGGCAGTAGCTTGATCAAGCTACATAGCTACCCCTGGAGAAATGTAGCTTGTAAAGCTACAGCTACATAGGAAAAGTAGCTCAGCTACTTTTTATTTTTCAGCGTTAAATTGAGAATGTACATGCGGGAGACCCCTCCTCCCCTCTGGGAGACCCCTGCTCCCCTCTGGGAGACCCCTCCCACCCTGCTCCCCTCTGGGAGACCCCTCCTCCCCCTGCTCCCCTCTGGGAGACCCCTCCCACCCTGCTCCCCTCTGGGAGACCCCTCACACCCTGCTCCCCTTTGGGAGACCCCTCCTCACCCTGCTCTCCTCTGGGAGACCCCCACACCCTGCTCCCCTCTGGGAGACCCCTGCTCCCCTCTGGGAGACCCCTCCCACCCTGCTCCCCTCTGGGAGACCCCTCACACCCTGCTCCCCTTTGGGAGACACCTCCTCACCCTGCTCTCCTCTGGGAGACCCCCCCACCCTGCTCCCCTCTGGGAGACCCCTCCTCCCCTCTGGGAGACCCCTGCTCCCCTCTGGGAGACCCCTCCTCCCCTCTGGGAGACCCCAAATTGTAGCTTGTAACTTGAGTAGCTAAGCTACAAAAAATGACCCAAAAAGTAGCTGAGCTACTTGACGAGGTACACAAATATGAATGTAGCTAAAATACCACAAGCTACAGCAAAATGTAGCTAAGCTACGTAGCTCAGCTACATGTAGCTTAATACTCCCCAACACTGCCTAGGCCTACTGTAAATAGTATAAGTGTTCAGTGACCACAATAATAACTTCTCAAATAAAAGGCAGAGGGGCAGAGCGTGACATATATATAGCCCTGGGGCCCTGGTTAAGTATAGTATACACAGTATAGTATTCAGTGGTGTAAAGTAACGTAAAGTACAATTAGGCTACTTCGTTACTGTACTTAAGTACAAGCTTTGAGAACGGAAATCAAACCAGTGACCTTTCAGTAACGGGACAGGATCTGCCTGGTCTATTTTTTGGCCCTTAACAAAGCCCAGTCACGGTGTGCTGACAGCATAATTATGGTTTGCGAGGTTGAGTCTATGTGGGGTGCATGGGGTTGGGCTGACCTCACCGGCTTTTTGTGGATCAGCCTCTCGGAGCTGCTGCGCATCCCTAAATAAAGACCCTGCATCACCCGGGCTGGCGCTTTGCTATATGCTCCTCTCTGATCCCTCTCTTAAGGCCTAAACAACAGCTGGAGAGATTAGATAGCAGAGTGGACAGACTCATACACTACACTACACTGTCCCACTCACATACACACACTCCCCGGAGTTAGCTGGGTCTGCCTACGGCATAGATCCAGTTTAAACTGGAGTGGGTCTGGGACTTGTTGGGACAGAGGCTGATTTGAGCAGACAATTGCCCCAGAGAGGATCGAGGCATCTTGATTGGACTTTGAGGAACTCCCCGTACCTTTGGATCGTCCCAACAGCAAGGGGGAACGCTGAAACTCATTCTGTATTTTTTTCTGCACATCAACGACTCATTTTACGTGGGCTTTCTGCAGAAAAAAACAAAACAAAAAAAGTTATCGACTTATATCTCAGACAGTCCGGATTTCAATAATTTTTCTGCTGTCTCTACTTTACAATTTGCACATTCTACTTTTTGAACCGGAAAAATTCAAATTGTCCTCTTCGAACCATGGAATTTGGGTACCGGCGAGAGCTCAGTAAGTACGAAGACATCGACGAGGACGAACTCCTTGCCTCCCTCAGCCCGGAGGAGCTGGCCGAACTGGAGAAGGAGCTGGTGGACATCGACCCGGACGACAACGTCCCCATCGGCCTGAGACAGAGGGACCAGACGGACAAGACGCCCACGGGGACCTTCAGCCGAGAGGCCCTGACCAAGTACTGGGAGAGCGAGACGCAGAAACTATTGGAAGAGGAGCGAGCAGGAGGAGGAGGAGGGGGAAGTCCCAAGCCGGTCAGTGTGGGTGATAACATGGATTTGTTGTTTTGGGAAAAATGTGGGAGAAATAAGTATGTAATTCTCCCTGCAAAGATGAAATATGAGGAATGGTTTAACCATGTAATCCTCTATACTTAGTAAACTAATACTTAGTTGACCAGGCTCTGTACTTGGTCCACTCTTGTTTCCCTCTACGTCAAATCCCACGTCGGGTGAGGTTGTCGATCAGCTATTTTTGGCAAATGCTCCCCCTAGCTAAGGTTCAAGAAAAGGGAGTAACTTTAGACGAGACGAGACACTTAAAATCGTGTCAAAGGTCATGTTCAGTCGAGACACAGTTTGTAAATGTCGCATCCCAAATGTATTGTATTAACATACTCATTACATACACATTGGAAAATCAACTGACTAATTTTTAAACGTAACTGAAATCCAGGACGAGGGGGAAGAGGAGGAGTGTGTGACGGAAAGCAACAGCGAGGCAGAGGACGAGAAAGACGGAGGGAACGAGAAAGAGAAGAATACGTGCACAGGCGGGAAAGGGAAAAAGGACGAAGAAGAAGGGGAAGAAGTGGAGAGTGAGGAAGAGAGTGAGGAAGAAGAGGAAGCAGAGACAGAAGAGGAAGAGGAGGAGGAAGAGACAGAGGACAATAAAGTGAACTCCGAGCCACCAAAGGACTCTGGCCTGCCACCTGCACCGCGGGTCAGCACCCCCCAGACGCTCCTGAAGCCGCCGAGGGCGGAGCCTCAGAGGCTGCTGACTCCGCCTCCTCCGCCAGCCGACGCTAGCACCGACGGCAACCCCATCGTGGTGGACGACGCCCTGGAGCGAGTCCTTAGCAACGACCCTGAACTCACAGAGGTCAACCTCAACAACATTGATGATATCTCACAGGTAAGACAATGTTGTACCGTAATGTCTACTAAAGGCAGTGGTTCTCAAACCTTTTCATGTCAAGGATCCCCAAATGAATATGGGTTTCACAGATCTGCTCTCTGATCTCTCAATCCATGTCTGTCCATACATGATACGTGATATGTTACAGTAGTAGATATGAGTTTTATTCTCTGCAACCGTATCGCGTGCACTGGTGTCTTGAGTGTACCGGGTTTGATGAGGTCAGATCAACATATGTAATGTCAGAACAGGTCAGTTCCGTATATGGAGATCTAAGGGTGGCAGCGGGGGCAGTGTCTTGAGTGTGTACAGGGTTTGATGAGGGCCCAGGTAGGGCCGGGACTTAGTTTTCGGAACTCTAATTTCCGTCGGCTGCCGGGCGCGGCTGCACAAATAACTGGCGCGGGCCCCGTTTAGAGTTTAAATGGACAGGTGTCAGTCAAAAGGGAGACATCGAAGAACCTGGCATCCCTATTTTGGAAATGGGGCTTTTAAGTGGTAACTTATTTAATTTGTGATCTCCCCCATTTTCTTTTTTGCTGAAATGACACCTCTGGCTGAGACACCCAGGGAAGCATTCTTCAACACGACGTGGCTTGTGCCAAACCAAACAATGAAGCCTGTAAACCCCACCCACATCGCTGTGAACAATCTGCGGCTACTATTGTCCAAGTGGGATTCATTATGAAGTTGTTTGGAGTTTAAGTGCTCTCCAAGAAAACAGCCCCCCCCCCCCCCCCCCATCGTGGAGTAACTAAAATGACCTTAAAAAAAGTGAATGGAAGATCAGTGAGTTTAGAAACCACACTCACACACACACACACACACACACACACACACACACACACACAGCAACTCAAAATGTGCTCTGACAGTATATTCCTGGGAATAGGCTAGCAGTGTGTGGTAGAGTTCACACATTCTTGGAAGACTTTGTCGTACATTATTGAAAGGTCTATGAATCATAAGCCAGTCCCCAGTAGTATTATTTACAGTTGGAATGACAGTGTGTAGGAGGAAGTATTTCAGGTATACAGTGTGAGGCTCTGTCGGGTAGGATCTTAGATAGGCAATGGGGTATCCGGAGAACTCGCCAGTTTACCAACTCGCCGCGATTTAGTGCCAGACTGGATTACCAGCCAAGGTGCCTGAGCCATGGCCCAGGCTGGCAATGGTTGTTTTAATTAATTTACAACCCTCCAGTTTGTAACAAACTATGATCCAGTTAGGATTTCAAAATCTCCCATTATTATTTAATTTAACTTAATTTGTAGAGCCTTACCGATGCCAGATTTTCATCGGGGGCCATGATGGTTGCTGTTTTGGAGTGTCCTAGGCCACCGATTATGGCGATATCTTGATGAAATGTGCAATGAAAATTGTCTAATAAATTTCAAAAGATTTGATCAATGTTTCTATTTTATTTGTATGCACTCCCCTTTTGTGCGCTGCCCCTATAGCTGCCGATACGGATGACGCCCAAATAGTCAAATGAAGGCCGATATATCGACCAAACTGATATATCGGTCTTGCTCTATTCATCTGTTTATCTACCTCTGCTCCTATAGGAAACTCTGATCCGGTTCTCCGAGGCGCTGTGCTCCAACACGCACGTGAAAGTGTTCAGCTTGGCGAACACGCGAGCCGACGACCCTGTGGCGCTGGCCGTCGGCAAGATGCTGCGAGAGAACGCCTCCGTCGTCAGCCTGAACATCGAGTCCAACTACGTGACGGGGAAAGGTGTGATGGCGCTGGTCCAGGCCCTGCCAGGAAACAGCACCCTGACGGAACTACGCTTCCACAACCAGAGACACATGTGTGGAGCACAGGTCAGTTTGACACAATCATTGTCATTAGGCATTTAGCTGTCCACTTGAAGGTTCCACGGTAAATACAGTATATATAGGCCTACTGTATTTACAAATATATATATATATATATATCCATCCATCTTCAACCGCTTATCCGTAGTCGGGTCGCGGGGGCAACAACGATTCCAACAAGCCCATCCCCGTCCAAAACGGTTGAGAAATGGCCGACTGACCGTCGGACTTACCGACCGACTGTCGGACTTACCGACCGGCAGACTTACCGACCGCCGGCAATAGCAGCACCCTGACTCTGTTTGACCAGAATCGAACATAGCCTTAATGAATGAGTACATCGGTAACATGATGACAGTAAGGAAGTAGGGAAGGGGCCCGAAAGTAGTAAGCGTTATTCTGTGTGCATAAAGCCTATTGCAGCCATCCATCCATCTTCAACCGCTTATCCATAGTCAGGTCGCGAGGGCAACAGCTCCAGCAGAGAGCTCCAGACTTCCCTCACATTAGTAACTTCATTCTGGGGGACCCCGAGGCCTTCCCAGGTCAGTTTGCAGCCATTCTTTTAGTAATTGGACCTTGACCTTTCTCTGTGCGCCAGGTGGAGATGGAGATGGTGAAGCTCCTGAGAGAGAACCACACGGTGATCAAGCTGGGCTACCAGTTCCACCTGCCGGGTCCCAGGATGAGCATGACGGGCATCCTGACCAGGAACCAGGACCGCCAGAGACAGAGACGTCTGCAGGAACAGAGACAGCAGCAACAGCAGGGGGCGCCAGACGGAGCCACTAACCTGCGCACCACTGCACTGGTAAATATGTAATCAAACAGACTTGGTCCTTTAGAGAAGGATATATGCCAAGTATATTCATATACAATACTTGACAAAGACCGTGAGGTCGAAACGTTGTATTTTCAGGTCTTTCTCAAGTATATTCATATACAGTACTTGATGAAGACCATGAAACGTTGTATTTTTCTGCCTGCCTGTCGCTAAATAAAGTTTGGAGCATCTTGAAGTGAGTTGCGAGCCCCTGCTTTCTTTTTATTGTTTACCGTTTCTACAGTTTTGGCTCAGCACCAATGGAGGATGTACGTTACTTGCACCAATCACCAAGATAACCAATCATCTTGTTCCTCTCTCTCTCTCTCTTGTTCTTCACAGAAGGGAACGCACGGCTCATCTCCCCTCAACTCTCCGAAACTTGCCCGCTCTGCTCCACCCGCGAGGAAAGACACTCCTCCCGCTCCTCTCCCTCCTCCCCCGCCTCCTCCTCCTCCTCCTCCTCCACCTCCTCCACCCCCTCCCCCGGCGCCTCCCTCAAAGAAGAAGAAGAAGAATCCCACCCGGAAGATCGCAGAGGTGATCCGGGCGCACGAGGAGGAGGTGGGCACGTGGGCGCCGGCGCCCAGGGCGTCCAAGGGGAAGAAAGGGAAGAAGAAGGCCAAGAAGGAGAAGGTCCAGGAGGAGACGAGCAGCATCCTGAGGGAGTTGAAGAGCGCCCTGAGGCCCGTGGGCACGCTGGAGGAGGCCCGGGCCAGCAGGCCCTCCACCCCGCTCAGGTCCACTCACGACAGCCTGATGGACTCCATCCGCAGCAGCAGCATCAGGAGTCTACGACCGGTGAGAGGAGAGTGGGAGTGTGTGTGTGTACGTTTTCATGTCATGTCATATTTCCATGTCAAATTGGGCATTAGACTGCGGACCCCCATCTGAAACCACAGTAGGAGAAAGGGAGAGAGAGAGAGAGAGAGAGAGAGAGAGAGAGAGAGAAATATTGTGTGTACAGTTAACTAAGAGTAAAATAGATTTTTGTTCGGCTTCTTCAAACAATACAGCATCACAAGTATTAACAGTAGACCAATTAAAGGGAAAAAAGTCTAGGCTAATAAAAATAAGGCCAGTAATGATTGATGACCATGATTGTATACACTGAACATAATGAACATTGAACTGTGCATCACATGCAATTGTGATGGCAATGTACTGTAAATGTACTGTACACATGGGGAAAAACTGGCTTAAGGTGGAAAAATTGAACTGTTCTGTGCATTAGGTTCTTTTTCTTGGCTGGACCATCGACGTCTAAACATTTAAACATAGTATTAGTATCTAATTTAAGATCTGATGGAGAGAGAGAGAGAGAGAGAGAGAGAGAGAGAGAGAGAGAGAGAGAGAGAGCGCATGTGTACATCCTTTGTATGGCTTCCACGGGCGGCACATGTTACACCCACTGCCACCCGGCAGCTTTGTCCTTGAATGTTGGCAACTACTCAGGAAAAACCTCTCAGTGTGAATCAAAGAGATAAGAGAGCCATCTGGTTGGTAGTAGTGACACAATAATGAATGACAGAGGGAATTGAACAATGAGATCGGTCCTAAATTCCTACATTCCCTGGCCATTGTCAACACCATCCAAGTACATCCTCCAGAGAGGGTGGCTGCTTGGTGACCTGATTGCTGGAATAGCAGACATACTGTGTACATTACTTCTGTAAAAAAATTAATAAAATAAAAGTAAAATTAAAATTAAAATAGAACATAAGTGTTCCTATCGCGTTGTTCCACTAGTACACGCTCATGTTATGGTGGAGTCCTTGATATTAAAAAGCATGAAAACCACTGGTCTATAGGCCTCAGGATTCAGGATCAGCATCGCGGGCACAACAATCTGGCACAGATCGCGCTCTAGTTATTTTCCAGCCTGGTCTCCAGGATAATTAAAATGATGGCTGTATAACTTTTAACAAGTGCTTCAGCTACCACCGTGCCATCGGTGCCATCAGAGGTCATTATAACGTGCACGACACAAAGCCACCGGCTTGTGAGTCATCGCTGTGGTTATTGGCTCTTCTACTCTGGACCACCAACTAGAAAGTAAACATGCCAGCTAGTAAACAGATTTGTTTAAGCCTAGCTAAGCAAACACCATAGCGTTCATACAAAGTTGAACACATCTAATCCAACGGTGCACCCACGTGCCATAATTGCATTTGAGCACGCGTGTCCTGAATTTCACACTTTTATGCTCATGGCTTGAGAAAAACTGTATAACCATACAATTTACAGGTGTGGGAAACAAAGGGGTTATGTATGTTGGCCATTAGCAGCCTGGCAGAGACACAAATAGACTGACTGACTCACTCACTCACTCCTCATTGTTGAAACACATCCCTGTGCGACTGTACAGTCACGGCAGAGTCTTTGTATGGGCATTGTGACGGCCCCCCATGGGCCTTTAGTCTACTCTGGGGTTCTGTGTGGGCTGTGCCTTTAACCAGGCCATTGCAGTGCTGGATTGGAGGGTGGAGCCAGAGGTGATTAGTGGAAGGGGAGACACCTGGCCAGTGTCTTCAAAAACACTATTTATAAATTATGAGACCTGCTCTCATAATGCTTCAGATCTCCATTTCTCCACAGGCTGCAGGAGAGCTTCCTTATTCAATAGTGTTTGTTTTGGTTACAAAGCATGCCAAATTGCCAATTTAAGTTGGAAACTTTGATTTAATTAATTAATTTTTCACCTAATGTAAATAAAACATAACTGGATTGATTTGGATTGACACTTTTTGTGACGTCCTCAGAGCCAGCCATAGCAGCATACAAAAGCTGAACATAATGACAATCAGATATGAGGATGAAGGGAATCACAATGTAAACAGACTACATAACATTATACTAGCAACAGAGCCGTTCAAGTGAACCACTAGAAAGTAGGCTACAGTACAGTTAGTGGGTTTACCACAACAAACACACACAGTTTATGTTTGGATCATACTAATCCTATGTTGAATGTAATCCTCTCCTACTCCTTCCTATTCCACTGAACTGACCAATAAAAAATAGCCTAATACGAGCACCAGGCAGGTGTATAATGCACTCCTCAACTTCCAGTGGTGGGAAAAGTACTCAAATGTTTTACTTAAGTAAAAGTATCAATACCACAATGTGCAAAAGTAAATGTGCAAAAAATGTACTTGAATACAATACAAAAGTATTGGTATCAAAATGTACCAAAAGTAAAAGTACTATTTATGCAGAATGTCCCATTTCAGGTTTTCAAATGTATACAAATCTATTGAAAATAGCAGATCTACAAGCTCACAATGTGTCGCATCGTGGTTCTCAGGGAGCTCTGGTGCTGCAGCTGTTCTATCCTAACATGTAAACATTTACAGTACGTTCCCCTGGTGACCAAGGTCTAATAATAATAATAATAAACTTTATTTATAAAGCACTTTTCAAAAGAATGTTAAAAAGTGCTTTCCAATACAGAATAAAATGCAGTGCAGTAGAATAAAACAAGTAAACAGGTGAACACAAAATCAATAAATCAAGTGAAAGCCACCGTGAACAGGTGCGTTTTTAGCTGTGATTTAAAAGAACTCAGTAGGCTAATGTGTCTTAGGGCCTCTGGTAAGGCATTCCACAGCTTAGGTGGACGGGCCGAGTTAGGGCCGATTCATACTCCTATTTTACCGCTGTAGTGCCGAAATGATTTCAGCTCATCAGAAATTGTCACTAGCACCGAAGAGGCGACTTTAGGACGGTACCCGCCCCCCCCCCCCCCCGAACCTCAAATGACGTCACATTGTAGGCCGAACAGACTTTTATTCGGCTCTAAAATAGGAGTATGAATCGGCCCAAAGCCCGGTCACCCATGGTGACGAGCTGGGTAGCCGGAAACTTCCAGGAGAGCCTTGCTTGCCGATCTAAGGCTACGCGTTGGCCTATGAGGCTCCAGCATATCTTTGATATAGATGGGGGCCAAGCCATGTAGTGCCTTAAAAGTGATAATTAAAATGTAAAAATCAATCCTAAAATGAACAGGCAGCCAGTGGAGGGATGGCGATGACAGGAGTAATGTCATCGCCTTCTGGTCAGTAATCTGGCTGCTGAATTCTGTACCATTTGAAGACGGGAGATTTTTTTATTGAGTCCGGAATAGAGTGAGTTGCAGTAATCTAGGCGTGATGTGATGAAAGCATATGGAATACCTTCTGAAATAAATTATTAGATTTTTTGCTATATTGCGGAGTTGGAAGAAACAGGATTGTACAACCTTAGTCACTTGCTGATTGAATTAATGATAGACTGGAGTCGAACATCACGCCTAGATTACGGGCTACACCTTTGATGTTATTGGACAGGTTGCCAAGCTGTGACTGGAAGGCGGGGATGGAATTTGGGGGGCCAAAGAGGAGGATGTCAGATTTCGAATCATTAATGTACAACAGTCCAAACGGTCAAAAGCAAAACAACTTTTATACATTCATAGTTGCCATCAGTGGCTGGAAGGAGTTTTCTTTGATGGACAAGGGAAGGTCATTTGGGATTGGTCAGACTTAATGCCGATGTGTAACTTTATACTTCTACCTGGGCTACATCATAACCAGGAAAACATCTGTGCTACGATGGATTTATCTAAAACTGGGAGATATATCAGCCTTCTGGCGTTCAGTCACACAGTCAATCTGCCACACGAGTTGCAGTGTGTTGGTGTGTTCAACTATGTTGAACTCCACACTTGACACCTCTGCATGCATTGGCTACTCCCGTTCACGTATGTGTGAACCTTTAGACCAGCGGTTCCCAAAGTGGGGTCCGGGACGCCTAGGGGTCCTTGAGGGAGTTCCAGGTGGTCCCTATAGCTAAATGGACCCTTGTGGGTCTGTAACTCTGAGAGTGTACAAATGGAACCAAATGGACCCGTCAGAGTTAAATTAAGTTTCATCTCTGGGGTCCCAGAGATAGAAATGCCATTAAATAGGGGACTGCAGCCTAATTCATGTCAAACCAGGCCCTAGAGCCGAAAAAGTCTTCTCTTATGGGGGTCCTTGGCATGTATTTTCAAATGGGGGGTCCGCATGCAGGCTAATGAGTATCATTTTGGGGGTCCTTGACATGAAAAAGTTTGGGAACCATTGCTTTAGAGAGCTAAACGACAAGGACACCAGGTGAAGGCAATTAGGCAATCCGGGAAGCTCCGGCGCGGCTTCCCGGAGGGGGAGGACAAAGGGCTGGCGATGACCACCGCTCTGCTCTGTCAGATGTCAGATATGTCGTGCGGGGCATCTCTTAATGAGGCGGGAGTTTTATTTGGTGTCGGTGACAGTGTCGAAGGTGTGTGCACGCGTCATCATCTCATGTGGTTTGAAAACGGCACAATCTGTCAGCAGCCAACACTGTGGTATGATTACAATGCTTTTTACTGCTGCGGGGGGTGGAGGGGGGGCGGAGGGGGGTGCCAAGCACGGTGGCATGCTGGGATGTTAGAGGGGAGGTGAGAGGAAGGGGGAGGAAAAGAAAGGACAGAGATAAATGGGAGAGAGAGAGAGAGACAGAGAGACAAGATAAGTATTTGTCGCTATACTTAAACAGGAACACGCAGTGAAATGTTGATGGGACATATTCCATGCAGAGACTGTTCTAACACAAGATAATACAAATAAAACGCCAAAATAAAAAACAATTCTGTAGAAATAAAGTACTGTATACAGGAACAACGGCACAGGTAGGCTACACTACACAAATATCACTTAGCATCAGTGTCAAAATGTGCAAGAGCAGAGTGAGAGAGACAGACAGCTGAGAGGTGTATGAGAGAGGGATGACGGGAGGAGAGAAATAATGTGGATGTCAGCTGGTGCCCTCAACCGAGAACAGATTAAAAGAGAGGAGGAGAGGGATGGACGGAGAGACAAAGAGGACAACCGGGGTGAGTGAGGACATGGCACCCACCACTCCGCTCATCCATGCAGAAGAACTATTTTGGCATATAGAACCAAGAGTATGACAATTAAAGTAGATTAAATGGGCCTGCTCTCAAAAAATACGACAACAACGCTTTGATGATTTGGGGGGGAGTGGACCCCTTCCAAAAATCCCATTCTCTCCCATTTTTAGAAAAGGAGAGAATGGGTGGTCAACTCGCCTGTTGCATTTTCCCTTTTATGAGATGAACAGCAGGAGGGAATAAATGGACTGGGTGGTGGAGGGAGAAGTGCAGGTGGTTTTCTATCCCGCCGTGGGTACAGTACAGAGTACAGACTGTACTGGTCCGGGGGACCACAAGAGGAAGTTCCAGGGGGTCCCCAGCAAATTTAGTTATAGTAGCCTATTATCACTCTAACCCTATATTTTATACTAAGGCTATTCAAAAATAGCTGAAATAGCAGGAACATGTTTAAATTTAGTTTTAAATCATTTAGAAAATGTTTACGTCTGTTGGGAGTCCCTGCCGCCCAAACCATGTTCAGGTGGGGGTCCTGAAAAGTTTTAAGAACCTCAAACTTGCTATTAATGAGCTCAGACCTTCCGTTTTCATTTATTTGTTTGGGGGGGGTTTCATGGCGTGCCGGGTCGGCACGGGTCGGTCTGTGTGTGTGTGTGTGTGAGCTAATCTCGCAAACCACTGCGCCAATCAACACAAAATGCTGTATACACACTGCCACGTGTCAAAGAATGACCATTTTTAAAATAGATACATCTATCGTCTATCCATCCCCGTGTATGGTCCTTATCTAACCCTAACCTTAATGTTTTCTCTAGCCTTTGGCCATTAGTGATTGAGACCGCGTGTAACTACTTCCTATATTGCTTCAGCAGGTCTTGCTATGTTGCTTACAATGGAAAATCATCCCTGCCCTCCTATGCAGGGGTCTCCTAGCTGTGACATTCCGGCCACTTAAAGCAGTTATTTATAGGAGCGCCTCAGTGGAACTCTGATAAGTGAGATGCAACACGTTTCCACAACACGCACCAACAACAAACCTCTTAACCACTTCATCTGTTGAGATGCATGGACAGTCTGGAAGGAGATGATGAGACCGCATAATGAAGAGCTTAAAGCAAGTAACATTTCACAGCTTAAGACCTGAGGCTGATTCTACAAATGCTAAATCAGTTCTCACACTTTCAGATGCTTTGCAGCTTTAATGGGTCTCACAATGTAATCAACAGGGGTGATATGCAGTAGCCTGGGTTCCGGCCTGATTTGCTGCGTATAGTCATTAGCAGTGACTAGTGACCAGTGATTAGTGCAGTGACATTTCAAGTCATTAGCAGTGACTAGTGAGCAGTGATTAACGTAGTGACATTTCAAGTCATTAGCAGTGACTAGTGACCAGTGATTAACGTAGTGACATTTTCAGATCAGCGGAACACAGCGAATCAGGCTGGAACCCAGACTAGATATGCAGGGCATGTGTTAACAACAAAATGGGCCGTAGGCACAGCCGATTTTCAGACCCCCCATTATTACCCCCCCTCTCCATTTATTTGGCTTTTTTCAAGTTTGGATCGTTAAACTTCAGTATAGTTAACTCATTACAAGTTATGTCATTGAGTGTGACACACGTGTGCACCTACAGCCATCTCAAGGTACAGCATGTGCTGCATGTTCAGTGAGCAGTAAGCTCGGCGTGGGTCCTGGGGAGGGCAAAAAAGCACCCCATGCGTGCGTGCGTGTGTGTGTGTGTGTGTGTGTGTGTGTGACATGACAGAACATAGGCATTTGCCTATAGCTGGCTTGCCTGCATGTGCATAAAAACGGCCCTGGTGATATCTACACGCCGATCTGAGAAAATATCTGATTACTTGTCGTATTGTCAGCTTAAAAAAAAAATCCACCTGTAGACAAGTTTGCTTGGGAGCGTACCTATGTTCCCCAGGTTACCCCACTTACCCCCACAAAAAAGGTTCTATGTTACCCGCTTACCCAAAAAAGGTTCTATGTTCCCAGGGTTCTATTCCCACTCAACTAAAAAAGGTTCTATGAAAGTTGGGGAACATATAACCGTTTTTGCAGGGCGGGAGGAGTGGGGAACATAGAACCTGGGGAACATTAGCCTGGGCACCATTCCATTTCGGGTTCATGAACCGGTTCGGGAGCGGATGGTACAGTATCGCTACGTCATGTTGTAGTATTGTTTTGTAGTCGGCAATCTTCCGGAACTTCCTTTTCCCTCGAACCGATTTTTCTCAATAAAAGCTACAGGCTACGAGAGCTTTTATTGTTATTCTTCCGGTTTGAGGGAAAAGGAAGATCCGTTTTGATTGTTCCTGCCTGATGACTACAAAACAATACTATACAACATGACGTAACGATTTCATCCGCGTCTGACCGGATCATACGGCACTTTGGAACAGAGACCAGGCTTTCCTCGGAGGTGGAAAGCCTGGTGAGGCGAGGTTAGGGGAACATAGGGATGACTGTTGAAACTGACAGGTCTGTTGTGTGATGTTTCCAGGTGGAACTGCCGCAGCACCTCAGATAACGAACGGTGGACGAGGAACCTCATTGGTCAATTTGTTACCGTGGAAGTTTGGAATTTGAATAGTGGGACTATGAAGAGACAAAGAAGTTGCCAACAACGATGGCAGGACAACATGAACAAACAAAAAAAGACGAAAGAAAGAAACAAATTTGCACTGAAATAATGTCTTTACATTTAAAGAAAATAAAGCATATTTATGCTTATTAAAATGTCATAGTTTGAATTGATTATCTCTGAATTTGTTTACCATTACCTTTTCTGTGAATTTCCTTGTAAAATTGTACATATTTTGAGTTGTTTGGTGAATTGTTTTAAGTCATTAAAAATACAGCTATATGTGGCGTTTTCATTCATTCTCATCCAAATTGATTTACATGGGTATCGTACATTTGTAGTTTTAAAAAGGGTATCTTTGAAAAACAAAAAAAAAGGTCCCGCACAGTCACACTATCAGACACCAAAATGTTGCTCATTATTGGGTCGATTAGACCTTCATCGGGATAAGGATAATGAAAAACCTTTAACGATTAATATTGCAATTTCTTTTGGGACAAATCGTAGATTGACTGGCCTATAAGTAGCCTACACCCTACATGCACGAGCGTCCACACACACACACACACACAACCCTAAAGTCACACTCTTTCAAACGCAGAGGGAAACAAAATGTGGCATCGACCGGGTTAACGTTAACGGTGCCGGAGATTAGCTGTCCACAGACGGAAGGACGGACGGACGGAGTGCAAAACATACTCTCTCCAAATGCCTTCGGCCTGGTGGAGACAACAAAAAAAGACATTACTATTGCTCTACTAATAAATCACATATACACATGTGTCAGGGGAACACACACACACACACAAATGCATATTTTTAAATGTTTTTTTTTTTTTGTGGCTATCGCCTTTATTTTATATTTTTTTATGGAGGGACGGACAGTAGGCTGACAGGAAATGGGGAGGGTGACATGCAGTAAAGGCGAGTAAAGGGAGTCGAACCCGCGGCACACTGACAGACTGGATTACCAGCCAAGGTGCCTGGACCGCTGAGCCACGGCCCAGGCCCACAAATGCATCTTTGAAGGTATCGAGAACCATATGGACAGTGATGGAAACCAAACGCGAGGGTATTCACATATGAATCTTTTTATTTGAGTGTGCAATGTAAGATAGAATTACTTTAATGTCCAGCCTCGGTGGGCAGGCTTAAAGTCCTATTATAACCCAGCTGTTGTCTATAGAAACTAACATATGCATTTAAAAAAACGAAAAGAAAATCCCCAGAAAATATCTTGATTTGAGTTGAGCTATAACCTCACCAAGATACAACTTATTACTCAAGAATAAAGAGGAACTGCAAACATTAGCCTTCCTTCCATTCAACAGCTAACATTTGAATCATTTTGATTCACTACATAATTTTTGCCCCAAAGATAATGAGGGGGACAAAATAGCTTTTCATTTTTGAGTGGACCTGCTTAACCTACAGTATCAACCCCCATGTCTGCGACTAACTTTCATAATGTTGCAATATCACTTTAGCCTCATAGAAACCCATGCTGCTGGGTGGAAACATCGCAAGTCCAAATTGTTTTTAATAGAGATACAAGGTTTCTGCCCGACAGCAGAAGTGCATTTGGAATACCTACTACCTACTAATGTGCTTCATATGTGCTTGTTAACTGGCAACGCATGTCGGAGCCACCGGTGAGTCTTAACCGGCCACGTATGTGTCTTACTCTTAACTGGCAACACGTCGGAGCCACCGGTGAATCTTAACCGGCCAAGTATGTCGGACTATTGGTATGTCGGACCAACGCATGCCCCCCATGAATGTCTTCAGGTTAGTGAGCAACACTGTAGTATGGAGATTTGGTCTTAATGGGCCACTGCATTCTACTGTACAGCAAAGGTTCTCAACCTTTTCTGGATCAGTGCCCACTTGAAAATTGTGATCGTGAGTCTGACGAGCATGTTTATTTGAATAATCACTCAATTGTGTTCCAGCTTAGATCCATGGAACTAACGTAGTATATTTCCAAGTTATTATCAGTATCACAATGAAAACACACATTTCAAGGTTGTATAGAAATTAGAACAATTTAAAAATATATATATATATATTGGTTTTATATTTAGTTTTGATTTCTTTACGGCGCATCAGTGGGCTCTGGCCCACAGGTTGAGAATCACTGCTATTATGACCCATTGCAGACTTAGTGTAATAAACCCTGCACAAACTTTGCAAGTGACAGAAACAATGCACATCTTTTCATACGAACAGTTAGTCTGTTAGTGGAAGCTACTGTACAAGGAATTCTAATGAAACTCCTCTGTTTGAGGACAGCAGCTGCAGGCATCTGAAACCCAACTGTAGTGCTCAGGCGTGTACAATTCTATACGTCTTTATTTCTCAAGCTTGACATTATGGACGACCTGATTCAAACAAACGGCTGAAAAAAAAAACAAAAAAAAAAACAGAGAAAATACAAATACGATTCCCTATGAAATCAGCTTTTGAAAATGATAAAATAAAGGAACAAAAATTCACAACTGTCTGGCAGTCATAATATCAGGGGAGAGTAGTGTATTGTAGTGTGTAGATAGTTGTAAATTAAAGTATACAGTGCACTCCCCCCTGCATCGGTGCTGCAACAGGTCTATCATAACCCTTACACAGTAGTTACTATAAATGCACTTTAAAACAGAACTGCAGTAAATCTTTAACTCAAAAACTGGCCCCATTCTTGGAAAGTAGGGCTGGGCAAAATGAAATATTTTATATAGTTTTACCAAATATTTCAATATCGTGATTTATTTCAACATTTTTGTAAAAAGGTGAACTGAAAAAAGCAAGTCTACTGTATCAGCTCAGAACTCGAGAGCAACGCCTTGTGCGCATGTAGATTGGCTATTTCCGCTGTTCAACATTAACGAAAAGCATAAAATAGGGCCAGGCGACTTATGCCAGATCACGATATCAAAAATCCCAGATCAAATCTGAGGCTAGACGAAATCTATAGTCTCGGATCATGATATCGATGTATCCAAATATTGCCCGGCCCTACTGAAAAGAGAGGAAAACTTCTCTTTCTTTGAATGTGATGCAGAAAGCAGCAGAGCTTCCATATAGGTCATTGGTCCGACATACGACAACCTACCTCAAACCCTAACCTAACCATAACCGCACGCAACAGGAGCAGCGCATGTCGGACTAATGCACCGTCAGAATTACGCGCAGATCGCCTGCACGGCACCGCGCTCAATTAAGACAGATTTAATGCAGATGCGCGCATTGCGCCGACGGCCAGGTTCAGACTCAGAGCCTCGGGGCGAGTGGGGAATTCTTTCAACAAAAAGCTACATTCCAGTTCAGGATGGAGAGGACAGTTTCTCCGACGGTCTTAAAAGGCAGGGGCTAAAGCCCCTTTCATAAGCATAAGATGAACAACAGAACAAGCTGATGTTTTCAGCAGGAGAAGTAGAGACAGGAGAGCAGGTACCGGAATGCTTTTTTATTCTCCTTCGGGGGGGGGGGGGGGGGGGGGGGGGGTGACGCCGCACGATAATTGTGCTGAAAACCTTGTGCCGTCCGGTCCGCCCACCCCGCGGAACAACCCGGGGGCAACGAACGGGCCTGCCTGCACATCACCAATAAGTAGTGTAAAAATAAAGGGGGGTGTACTTCTACAACAGTAGTGTGGCTGACAG
Source organism: Protomyctophum bolini (assembly GCF_963924005.1). Taxonomy (NCBI): domain Eukaryota; kingdom Metazoa; phylum Chordata; class Actinopteri; order Myctophiformes; family Myctophidae; genus Protomyctophum; species Protomyctophum bolini. The sequence goes on along the minus strand of NC_137884.1, from coordinate 4,728,866 downwards.
GAAGAAACCTTGCATGTAAAAAAAAAAAATTTACTTTCCAGGAAAAAAATAAAGTGGATCTAATCTCTAGTAGTCATTTAGTCACAAGCTCTTAATACTTTACATTGGTTCAATGTTTATAAAACCCACAAACTACTTTCACTTTCTGCCCAACAGTAATGAGATCTTATAGCCTATTGTTGCTGTCAGACAGAAACTTTGTATATTTCAACTTACGTTTTGTTTCTTAAATGAATTCCCTACATTGGCATACTGTATTGCACACAAAAAGTAGCAGAAATACCTCATTGCAATTAACTCAATGGAAAGTGAAAGTGTCTGTGGTGTTATATAGATATTTAACCAATGAATGAAGGTATTTACAAGAACTGGCGACTAAATAAAATTACATTGGATCCATTGGATCACAGATACATTTTTTTCCCCATTTCCTGACAGTTCTGGACATACAAGGTTTCCACCCGGAAGTGACGATATGCAAAGTACTGTATGTTGTTTTCTATGCGTGTTCTGAAGAGATACAGTCCTCATTGATGTCTGTTCTCGTGCAGCGAGTCTCATCTTTCAATTTGTGCAAAAATATAGCAAGACTCAACCTCTGGTGAGCAACATTTACATTTAGACGGCAAAAAAACAAATTGAAAGCTTAACATTTCCAAAATAAGAGCATTTTTTCTTTCCGTTCTGTTTTATGAAAATAAGGCGCACTAACTTTAGATAGATCATTTGAATAAGTAGAAAATAAAGTAGCGCGAGAGAGCAATCGGGTATGAAAATAGTGTTCTCCATTTTTTTTCCTTTTTCTCTCAAACTATACAATTCTTTTTTCTTGTCAGTTTAAAAATGTTCTCTAGAAGTCCTGTCTATACGACAGTCCTTTCTTCCATCACCGAGCAAAAAGAGAAACAAAACATTCAACTCTACAGATCAAGAGAGAACTTGATGTAAAATTGCACATGTTAATCAGGGAAGGGTGTGAGAGAGATGTAGACAGAAAGAGAGATGGCCATAAAGCCTATAGTTTGGAGCACGGTCACGAGGGAGAGACTTCGCAAATGTTGAGAATCTCAAATCAATGAGGTTTTGGCTTATCAAATATCTTATCGACAAAAGTCATGTTATAGAAATCGCACCACTGCCTCATAGGTCATTCTAATAAAGCTTTTTGACTTCTGCTCACTTTCTTGCCAACTACCGGTAAAAAAACAAGCTACATGAATTGAATGGCTTGCACGGCCCATATCGATCAATGTTGCGCATGATTTGAAGCCAACATGCTCTACCTTCGATTGCCCGCGGAAATATAAGGAAAAGTGATAGTGCCACAGATTAGAACCAATTTGTCAAAACTACCAGTAATAGAAAATGATCGATAGTGGGATCAATAAGAAATCGGATCGATACGCAGTTCAAGGGGTGAAGCGTTCCGTTGTGGTGCACACTGTGCACTGACGGCGTTGGCAGGTGTGAAGCGCGGAGTTCACACAACATTGGCGAAAACTTGGCAGACTGGGCATCAACTAAAATAGACTGCGACACCACAGCGAGTCAACCGCTCCAATGTCAGTCGAATAAACTACGAAGACCAGAAAACCAGCACTGCCCACAATCCACAAAACAGTGCGGGGCATCGACACGTCTTGGTGCATCCACGTGTGGTGGCAGCAACCTTCTGCCACAAAACGTATGACCGTGCCCTTACATTTGGTTGTGCATCGTGTTCTGCACCGATAATAGCCGATCTATGAGCTCACAGATACCCATGGTCTCTTGTCTATCTTGTATGCGATGACAAGACTTGAAATTGTTATAGGATGACCGATCCCCCTGGTCATACTCACATCCTAGTTTAAGCAGCTCCGCGGCAACGATGGAAGCATCAGCAAAAGTGGGAGGCTTGCGGCCACTTTCCTTGAAGTTTAGCAGAATGTGCGGTCCACTCGGCGCTGACCACCATCATCGCCTCCTTGCCAGCAGCGGTCAGAGTGGCAACCTGAGCCTCAGCAACACCACACTGGGATGGCGCCACAGAGAACCACGGGCAGATGACACACCATCGATCAACCATCCGTGAGCACGTACAGTAGATCGGCTATTTCCGGCGTGAGACACCGGGGCGTACAACCAAGTATAAAGAATAAGAGGGAAAGACACAAAGATTACAGTTTGAAATGAAGAGAGAGAAAGCGAGTGACCGTCCGTTACATGTAGAAAATATGAGTGGGGAGGAAAAGGAAGAGGAGAAGGACAAGGGAAAAGGAAACAAACGGTAAGATATGAGAATGACAACACATCTACAGATTAAATGAGGTATTGCACAGATTAATAAAAAAAAAGCATGAAGGCAACAAAAATGTACAGCAAGTCAACAGAACATGTACAATTATCATCTGAGATTAAGGTTTCAAAGACAGGACACGGTTTAGTGTCATTATCATCTCTATGGGATAGGAGGGGGTCAGGGAGGGAGGGAGATCGCTAGTCGTCCCATTCATCATCATCCTCAAAGTCCTCATCTTCGTCGTCATCATCATCCTCATCTGTGGAGGAGAGGGCATTTATTCATACAAACATGTCAAATTGACAGTAAAAAGAGATGGAGCAGTGTAACATTGTTAAGTTAAGTCATATAGAGCACTCTAAGGGTACACTAGACAGCTTTAAAAGAAAATAGGCAGCACCTCATTACATTTAAACATACGAGAAATGACCTAAAACGTTGCTGGTCTGAGCACTTCCTCTGGCCGAGCAGAGCAATTTTAAAAGTCACACAAATGCAGAGCTGCTCATCCGAGCGAGCAGATGTCTCTCTATGCCCCGCCATCAGCCACAGAGTGGATCACCAGTGTTCCTCCTCCTTCTCTTTAGCCTAATATTAAAGTATTAAACCCATTTATTAACCAATTACCTAATTAGACAGGAGGGAGCGTAGGGCAGCGACCACTGTCACATCTCACCATTTGTGGATAACAGTGTGTGTGAATATCTGCCACTGTCTTAGGCAGTCAATCAAAAGTGCGGGTGGCTCAGTGGTAAAGTCCCTGCCCACCACCACGGAGGTTGAGAGTTTGAATCTTTGTCGGGTGTCTACGCAAACACAATTGGCCCGTGTTCAGGGGAGGGACGCCGGGCTGGGAAGGTGATATTGGTCGTTGCATGTACTCCTACGGGCTGGGGTGGCACCTGTCAGCAGGGAGTGTTGGGCGGGAGGAGTAGCATGAAGGCCCTACGTCCTATTGGCGGTGGCTGGTGAGTCAGTAGGATACAGCAGTGACAACTAGGCATGTAACGATTCACTCAACTCACGATATGATTCGTATCACGATATGACTTTTCACGATATTAAAAAATATATATATATTTTAAAGAAGAAATAGTTTTTTTAATTTAATATAATTTATCTTCCCCCCTGAGATTTTTTATTTACCGGTAACTACATTGCAAAATAAGTAGCATTACTTTTGACAGTGCAGAAACATAATTGCCTTCCTTGATGAGCATCAACGACCATCATCACCTGGGCACAGTCACAGGCACACTCTACTCAACAGGTGCACATAATGGTGGAATATGTATCTGTGTCTCCATGTGTGCATGTGTGTTGTATGTGTACCTGAGGAGTGAATGGCCTTGCTTCTCTTCTGCATCACTTCCATCAGAGCTCCTACGATGCCCGCTGACGGAGCCGCGTTGGCGGGGGAGGATTCTTCCCCTTTCTGGAGGACACCAGAGAACACCGGTTAGCACAGGGCTTCTCATTTCATGTCAAAGAACCGCAAAATGTATATGGATCTGGTCACGGACCACCATCTGGAAATATTTTGTGGACCCCACTTTGAGATCCAATGAGTTAGTGCAAACATCAACAAGGAATCAACTCCAATGAAACCAAAGTGCTTTAACTCGGAAAAGATCGTCATCCAGTTGCCATCTTTCACAAAATGCTCCCGTCTGTGGCAAATGTGACATAGAAGGATATTAGTAGCCCAGACACAAGATCACCATTTGATAACTTAAAAATATGAAAATATGAAAATCTGTGGCTGGGCAATCATCAGAAAATATATCTATTGAAACTTTGTTTACAGCCGAAACCAATAGAAGACATACAAACAATAAAGAAAAAACATACAAAACAATTAAAAAAATACAGTTCATAAAAGTCTAAAAATCTCTCATAAAATAATCTATAAGAGGCACACATACAGTCATACCAGTGTATCCACATACCTGGGATTGGTCAACACCTTAATCACCTCATTAGGAGACCCATCAATTCTACATTAAAAACTGAACATAAGGTTTCTCAAGAGAGCCTGGAAGGTGGTTAGACCAGAGTCGCAGAATAGCTGACTAGCACTGCCACCCCTAGGCTTCTTCAGGAGAATCCTTACAGCAACACTGTAAGCCCCCTTAAGCTTGCGGAAACTCTCTTTTGTATTCACCCTTAAGGGGCTGTATACAACGGGGTGCAGTACGCTATTAATGATGTGCCCCAGATATTTGCAACTGCAGCATATGCTGGATAGTCTGCCGTGGTGGGAAATAAATAAATAATACAAATACGATATAATACAAGAGAGCGACAGTAACTTTTATTTTTGTAGAAGAGGCAAACTAATATTGTTTATGCCTGTTTATTTGTCTGTGTAAACTTGAAACATTATTGTACTGTAAAAAGGTCTCTTTTCCCTTGATGTTTATCTTTTTTTGTATCATTTCGTCAACAGCTAAAAACTAGACTAAAATGCTAGGAAGGGGACTAGTGGACAAGACAAGAGATCCAGTATATGTCATTTTACACTTGGTTGCATGCTGAAAATAGCAGATCGGCTATTTTCAGCAAGTGTAAAATCAGTCATTATGACAACATCAAGACCGGCCAAAATACATTTTAGTCGACTAAAACTAGACTAACACGAAAACATTCCAGGTGACTAAAATGTGACTAAAACTTCGAAGTAGAGCCGATGCAAAACAACGTAGTCTTATATTCAGACCAACAAATGAACAAATGATTAAGTAGACGAAAATAACAGATCAAAAAACACATTGTGATGCATTGTGAGCTTGCATATCTGTTAATTAAACTCTCTCTCTCTCTCTCTAATAATCGTTCATTAATCGTAATCGAGGCTCAAGTTTGATATAATCATTTTTACTGGCATCTTCACTGTCACCAGATGTTAACTTCATTAATTAATTCGTATAAATTGCGTGCGAGTGTGGGAGCAACAAACTTCAGAAAGCTGTGTTATCCTTTAGGGGCCAGTAAAAAGTGTTTTTGCTCGCTGTGATGACAATGTCTTCCCCGAACAATGTCATCACTGTTTATTTTGACAAAAATAGTCCATCTACTACAAGCTCAATGCGTTATGAACTTGTACATTTGACATATACTGTATATCAAGTATCGCTATTGAGATTAGATTTTTGTTCAGTAAATTGAAATTGAGGTGAAGTTCAAGTGCACAATAAAGTCGTTTGTCGAGGCGGCAGGGGAAATTCCGAGACACATAAACAGATTTTTAACTGACCGCTATGACCCCCGATCTGAAAATGTTTTGTCAGGAACCCCCAGAAGAGAAGGTTTGAATCATTTGAATCAAAATGATTCAAACTTTCAAGATTTTAAAAAATTGATCAAAAAAAATAATAATAATAATAAAAAAAAAATTGAACAGCCAACGCCGCTAAAATCTAAAATGACACGGATGCTTTCCCGGTTTTAAACGGGTCGAACCCATTTCCCCCCCCACTGAAAAACCCCACTAACAGAACTAGGGTACTGCAGTACTCACGGGCTTGAGTTTGGTGCCTTGTCTGATCTGTTCCAGGAGCGAGTCCCGTCCCCCGGAGGTGGAGGTGGGCCTCTCCTTCTGCTCCACCGTCTTGAGCTTCATGCCGTCCCTGATCTGATTCAGCAGCGCGTTCTTAACCTCGCCGCCGCCGCCCGCGCCCGGATCCGACACCACGGCGGAGGAGGAGGAGGAGGGGGGTCCCGGCGGGGGAGGGGGTCCCGGCGGGGGAGGGGGCGGCGGAGGGGGAGGCGGGGGAGGAGGAGCGCCCATGCTGGGCGGAGGAGCAGCGCCCATGCTGAGGAGCAGAGGAGCAGCAGGGGGCGGAGGAGGGGGCGGGGCCGCCGGCAGGGAGGCGTGGCTGGAGACGGGAGGGGGAGGGGGCGGGAGGGACACCCGGCTGGGAGGGGGAGGGGGCGGGGGGGCCGACACGCCCGGCCGAGAGGGGGGCGGCGGCGGGGGCGCCGAGGTGGGGGCCCGGGAGGGGGGCGGTGGGGGCGGGGCACCCCGGCCGCCACGAGCGGGGGGCGGAGGGGGAGGGGCCGAGCCGTGGTGGGGGGGCGGGGGCGGCGGGCCTCCTCTGGAGGGAGGGGGCGGCGGGGCTGGAAAGAGAGAGAGAGAGAAATGAAGGTTAATGATGTTCCAAGTACTATACCTATGTCTATTCAGAGGTTCTCAATCAATGCTTGACCAGACAGGGGCCTTGTGGGTAGAGTGTCCGCCCTGAAACTATCGCGGTTCGATTTCCGGCCAGGTCATACCAAAGACTGTAAAAATGGGACCCAATGTCTCCCTGCTTGGCGCTCAGCATCAAAGGGTTGGATTGGGGGGGTCAAATCAACTAATCAAATGATTCTCGAGCGCGCCACGGCTGCGGCTCACCGCTCCGAGAGACGGGTCAAATGCGGAGAACAAATTTCACTGCGGTAACGTGTGTGACAAATCTCTATAGGCTATAAACTATAGGCTTTTAAACTATGCTGAAAACACAAAATCAGCAGGAAGCACAGTGTTATAAATGTAATTATTTCTAATAAATATTCCTATTCAAGGTAACCAATGCATGCTTAATTTCATCCTTGAAACTAAACAAAAAATAAGTCAAGTATGGGGTTGCCAAAACATTTTTTCCAAATAAACGCCCCTTTTGGCCTCCTCAATTTTCTGTCTTCACTTTTTATCCTCAATTCCGTGCTCAGCCAATCAAATCATCGCTATGGGGAACACACACACACACACACACACACACACACACACACACACACACACACACAAAGATGTCTTTCACTGCAAACCCACACACAACAGGCATATACTGTAGGAAAAAGTCAATATTCAGCGACTTACAATTCAACCCATAAGTCATGAGTCATGACACGACACAATCTGCAACTGTAAGTGATTTATGTCCCTGTAGATGGATGGACTGTGAAATCCACTTGTAAGATGCAGAAGGTCACACCATGCTAGAGTCAACAACATGCATCTATTCTAGACCTGCTTTAAACTGCTGGTACTAATACCATTCAGTTTCCAATTTACACCAACAGGAGGCAACCTTGCACTATAACTTCTGCAGTCATCTCAGTTAGGGTGCATTGCATTGAGTTTCTGCTGCAAGCGCACTGTATATAATAATTATATCATAATAACACACATGGTTAGAGTTCACTTCACACACACAAGTGCATTTTAGGTTATTTTTTTTAATTTTTATTATTATTTCTTTGTCTTCTGAGCTCAATTGCACCCTGCACTTTTAACATTCAGTAGATTTTCTGTGGTCTGGGGGTTTCTGGCTCAAACAAGTGCTCTGATTTGCCTGTGGACTGTGATGTAACCGTCCACAAATCCCATACATGACATAACAATTTACCAGCAAGACGCCACTGTTGAGGGATTTTGCCTGTTTTCATTGCAGCTCAAAAGGCTTCAGAACACTGAGAAAACCCCAGGCCACAGAAAATCCACTGAATGTACAACGTTCAGGTTGTGTGTGTGTGTAATTGGGGTGATAAAACCTCAAATTAAAAATAAATTAAAGTCATGAAACCTTTCAGATCTTATCACAGCAGGGCCATGCATAGAGACCTACCACTCCACCTGGGAGGGCCTGAGGGACACAATGGCAACATGGATTACACTTTATCACAAAGGGATTTCTTACACACATTTTATATATTACTGTTGCTGCTGGGCAGAAACCTTTCATCTCCATATTTCATCTTATGTTTTTTCATATCGCACATTAATGCTCTTTTTACACGTCTTAGTATGACAGTGTCGCAGGAAAGGAGCGAAAATGGCTAATCTACAAGCACACGCTTTTTTTTGCTATTTTTGAACGATTACCATGTGTTGCACACAGGTTGGGGTCAAGTCCGTCTCTGGGTTTTCAACTGACCGCAACAATATTCTGTTTCAAGAGTCTGAGTCAAACTACCTGAAAACGTATTCAATAAGTGTTATATAAATAGGCAATTTCATTGACAATATGTTGATTTGAACTAGAAAGACACGATTGTTGATGCATTAACATGGGACTGAAATTACGTTATGTACAGACCGGCCTGCAGAGTCCTGGCAGGGCATTGTGTGTGTGGACGTCTAAAGTGACGTTAGAGCCACACATTCCATATTGCCCACATTCCCTTAGGAAGAAAACAGGAAGTTCATTTGCACCGTCAGTGCGGAGTCTGCGGACGCACCCAGCCAAAACAACTTCAGGAGAGCAACATTAGGAAGCACGCACACACACACACACACACACACACACACACACACACACACACACACACACACACACACACACACACACACACACACACACACACACACACACACACACACACACACACACACACACACACACACACACACACACACACACACACACACACACACACACACACACACAGAGGGTTCTAGGGGATGGAAATTGCGACCCCGTAGCTTTTACATTTTAACCAGGACTTTCTTATTTCCTCCACCTCTTTTTGCGGATTAATCTGATTTTAGATGGACAAACATAAAGGCAAACATAACTTTTTCACAAGTTCTTGTTAATAATTTCCTGTGGTTAAATATTTATAAACCCCAGACACAGATTGAACCACTTTCAGGTATTTTCTTTTCTTCAAAAATAGCCAAAATATCCGATCTACGAGCTTGAACGGCTATTATGCTACTCGGCTAATAGGTATCAATTTACGAAAAAACATATTTCAGTCAATAGATTTGCCTGGGTTAGGTATAACAACAGGAAGGCAATGCTAAATCATCTAACACCATTATCAACAGAACAGAACAACTATTCAGCGCTACAGTCAAAGGTAATGCTAAAACAATAAAAAATGGTCTTGTTTTCATTGTCCATTCTCAACCTTTTTCATTTCAAGGACTCCCAGTTTGATATGCATTTGGCCACAGACCTTTTGTTCTTCTTTAATCTCTGGGACGGGACCCCAATCTACACTATACAATTCAGTGTCATTTTAACGTATTGATCCCTGTACCTAACATTGACACCCAGTGACATAGAATATCCCCTCTGGGATGACGGGGATCAATCAATCAATACCGCTCACCTTGTCTCCGTAGCTCGTTCTTGACGGCCTCTACCCCTCCCTTCTTCTCGATGAAGTCGTAAATGACCTTAGACGTCTCCTTGTCCTTCAACTGGGCTTCAGAGATGCCACACATGTCAAACAGGTTCTTCAGCTCCGGATCCAAATTATTCAACTGCAGGGAGGGATGATTAAAGACTTGAATTTGAACACAATATACACACAAATCTACTTCACAATTACGGTTGCCAGGTTTGGGTTTTGCACATTCAGGTTACCAGATGCCTTCTGCTGGTGGAACATGTCAACTACAAGCAGAGTCTGATGAACGGGTCATTAAACTACAGTACATGGAATTTATTATTTTAGACAATATCTATTTTGATTAACCCATTGATGCCTGAGGCCGAATCTGGGAACGCCTTCTAGGGCCTGACCTAAGGTTTCTGAAAACCTTCAAATTCTGATGATTTTTTTTTTTTAATAGTTATGTTGCTACATGTATAGCAATAGCTGATGAGACACAGAGAGCGCGCCGGCATCAAGGGTAGAACAACGTATACGTTGCACCAGGCGTCAATGGGTTAATGACGCTGTCGGGCAGAAACTAGCTATGTCCAAATTATAACCTTTTCAGGAAAAAAGGAAAAACACAATACTGCCTCGTCAAAGTTGGTATGGTCACTCGATACGTTGGCATATACTTGAATGTGTCCTTATATTATCATCACTTTACCCAAATACAAATCAAGTGGGGTTGACTTTGTCATTCTAATCAATGGGGGAAAAACCACCTAACTCCTCATGGTGGATACAAAGGAGATATGAAAGCGCTTTTTGAATAACGGTACTTTTCATTGGTTCAATATTTGTAAAACCCACACAAAGACGTGAGAAGGGTGTTCAAAGATGCCAATGTAGAATTCTTCTCTCATGCAATAGCTACTGCAGATGTTTCCAAATATTTCTCGTGAGAACGGAGTAATGCAGCAAGAACGCTTCAAATGCAATCAAGAATTAGCCGAGTCTTTTGTGCTAAAATATGGTTCAAAACAACATATTAAGCCTGAACAATTGCATATTCATTTTGTGATTCATCTGTAGTTCCGCAGAAGCCTAAGGGTTGGTGAGATCAGCCTCTGACAAACACAACCATCCTCTGTTTTGAATTTAAAGTTTGGACAACACACACACACACATACACATCACACACATCACACACATCACACACATCACACACATCACACACACACACACACACACACACACACACACACACACACACACACACACACACACACACACACACACACCTTACATCAAAGCCTGTGTTAGGATCCCATCCTACGTGTCCAATGTGCCTGTAAAGGGAGAGAGAAGGAGAGATAAGTAAGAGTCCACAGAGAAGAATGCACTAATGACTAAAGCCTGGACTTAAGAACTCTCAATAATTGTATACGTGTGTGATATACATTTGTGTTCGGGAAAGGAAAGGTTTACCCAGGGTAACTGGACTAAGCTCAATAACTTGTTTACTGCCAGGCCCTGCTCATAGAACATTTCATGGTAGAGGTTCAATGCCTTGGGTAGCTCAGTCAGTACTAGAGCGCCGCCAACTGCGAAGAGCTGGTTACCACACTGCTCCGGGCAGCCCACCCCCCCGCACTAAGACTTGTAAACAAGTCCTTTTGTAACTTGTAAAACAAGTGCTTTTTCTGGTTTTATCCTCGTAGCAGTTTTTGTATTGACCCATTTACAATTGTAGTCTGTAGTTATGAATGCCTGTAGTTATATGTACATAGCCTACTTTATCCGCGGGATTCAGCATTTTAGCCAAAGCGATAATTTAAGCATAACAACAATATCATTTGAAAATGTATAGATCTCGCTTTAACAAATGGGAGCCAGCGGCAGGCTTTTTCCCCAATCGCGGTCCTTTTCATAATTCAGTGTTTCAGGCAAAGCGATGCCGGCCTAATTATTAGATTATGTTCATTCCATACCAAAACTGTGTGAGTGTGTGATTCTGATCTGTCATCTCTGCGCGTGTTGACACTATACACACGCAGAAGAACTGGGAGGCGGAGGCGCGAAGGGTGCGCTGTTCATAACCAGGTCTTCGCCCGAAAACTCAAGCATATGGCTTGGGTAACTAAAACTGGGAAATGGCGACTCTGCAATCCATCTCTCAGTGGCCAATACAGACAATAAGCCACTCTGACCCACTTATTTCTAGGTAGTATTATATAGTGTATATGAACACACTCCATCTGCTGTTATATCATCCCACTCCGGTGACCCCTTTCCTGAAAGTATGACCTGGATTATCCACACACGATCCACCACTCCACTCCAGATTATGAAAACAACAGATAGCCGGGATTTATGACTCTCAGATCAGTTTCATCAGCAGCACATGGGACCAGTGGGAGACTAGACCACTATAGGGCTGTATGTGACCTGGTTAACCTATAGAACGTTCTGTAATCTCGTGAACTCTGCGGTTGAGTTTATCGTGTTTAGACATTCATCCATCTCCGCTGCTCTCTCTCTCTCTCTCTCTCTCTCTCAAGCGCAACAACATTACCCCTGTCATCCCTATTTTCGGCACATTTTCAAAAGATTTCAAAACAAGCAGCAGTTCCTACAGAGTGTCCACCCTGAGAATGAGAGGTCAATTAGATTCCCTGGCCAGGTCACACCAAACCAAAAATGGGACCCAATGCATCCCTGCTTGGCACTTAGCATCCCTGCGACACGACATACTAGTGTTATGTCCAGGGGGTGTATGTACTGAAAACTTGTCAAAGTTTCTACAGATAAAGGCATGCCCAAAATTGGGAACACCAGGCAATACACAAATCTGGCTCTTTCTTTCTCTCCGGTGGCGTGACTCACTGGAAGTTGCTGGGCGTTCCGATGTCCGCCTTGGTCAGTTTCTTCTTGGTCTTCTTCACCTTCTTCTCCTTCTTGGGGAAGGGCGAGTGCACAATGTTGTTCACCTGAGAGTTGTTGTGGTAACGTGGCGCGTTGTTGATCTCCGGGTTCTTGATGTCCACGGTCGCCATGGGCAACGCAGGGCCTTGACAGATAGAGAGAGAGAGAGAGAGAGAGGGGGAGAGAGAGAGAGAGAGAAGAGGAGAAAGTTAAGCACTGCAGTATACACCAGCGCCAAGTGATATTGTTTTAGTACCAATTTTTATTCAAAGCTCTATATTCATCGAGTAATCATTGCTATAGTTTGTTCAGCAACAGCGGTTTCCCAGTCTCTCCAGCTGTTAAATAAACAGAAAATAATGTTTCAGGTGGGTTGCTAATTTCATCCAATCAGGAGAGAGTACCCATTATCAGCTTCATTTTAATAGTGTTCTAGTTCTAGTAATAGTGTTTGGTCTTCTCCTTTCTAAATCATTACTTCCTGTATCCTCTATAAAGGGCAAAACCTGCTACTGAACCATAGAGCAGGGGTGCCCAAAAGGTAGATCGTGATCTACCAGTAAATCACAAAGGCTGTTCAGGTAGATCACATTTTTAGCAAAAGGCCGATGCACACCTCAGAAGGCTAGTGACAGGTGCGCAGGGCAATAGAGCATACATTAAAAAGGGTATCTTTGAAAAACAAAGAAAAGGTCCCGCACTTGCCAAAATGTTGCTCTTTATTAGGTTGACGTTTCGGTCAATTAGACCTTCATCAGGACTGACAAGATTGTCTGTCCGGATGAAGGTCAAAATATATAATACAAAATAAACTATTTTTGACATCCGACACTTGAATTAAGGTGACTTAATTGATTGACATTAAAAAGTCAGCTCAAACCCACAATGCAATACGTGCACACAAAGTCACAAACCTCAGTAGTAGCATAAAGGTTATTTATAAAAGAAAACCCCTACCAATTCAATATCCCTCCCTCTATTTCCAATTCCAAGTGTGTTTGTCTCATATGCAACGCCAGCGCCGGTATTTCAAAGCCCCCTCAGGTACATTTTTAAACTATTTTGGTGGGTAGATCTTGTTGAGCTGGTCGGATTGAAAGTAGCTCTCAAGTAAGAAATGCGTGGCCACCCCTGCCTGCCATAGAGCAATGATTACTATTAAAAAATAGAGCTATTTATAATTTAACACGTAACAGAGTGTTTTTGTGCATTCACAGGTTGATATTTCTAGAAATCATTATGTACAGTAATGACAAATGTTCAAATGAAAATGAAAGAAGACATTTTTAGCTGGTTATTAGCATGGCTGCTATATAAAACCAGCATTCGTCGAATGCATGAGGCACTGGACAAGGCACGAGGACAAAGTCAGTATTCCTGTGCAGTCAGTGTCCAAGTCTATGTTTTAATTACGGTACTTTTTAAACCACTTAAACCCTATTTACTGGAGTCTCCCGAGGGGTCTATGCTAGGTGACCTATAGTCTAGTCCTCCACAAAATCTCTTCACTGAAGATAGTCGCTCTACAAGCTCACTGTGCATCGCGTTGCGGCACTCTGTGAGCTTGTAGATCAGCTATTTTCGGGGGAGCGTTTTCCACCGAATAAGGACGCTAGGTTAAGTGGTTAATTTATATTCTGTCGTCAAGAAAGCACCACATTCCATTCATCTCTATGCAGGCCAATAAACCACCACAGTGTCAGCAATAGCAACATATGGCAAAAAGCCTGACACGCACATACAAGCTGTCACCACAGCCCATGTGGAGGACAATTCATTCACACGCACGGCGCACGCACACACACACACCCCCCCCCAGACCGGAGCTCATCGATGGAGAATGAACATCAATCCAAATATGTACTATAAATTATTTTAAGATTTGAATGACGTGGCTGCCTACCTCACTGGGAATACCATACATTTTCAGCATGGGTGTGCTCAGAGAGACCGTCAGTGTGGAACTACAATGCACCTCCTATGTATGTTACAGTACATGTTGTTAAGTCTGTCAATGTGTTCATGTTGCTGCTGCTGCTTGGTTGGAAAAGTGAATAAGACTACTTATCTAAAACCAAACCAACGTTTTAAAAAATGTTAAGTAAAAAAAAAAAAAATCTGGGTCATACACTGTAGTTTGATGTAATTTCTTCATTCATCACAGCACAGTGAAAATAAACGGTAAATAAAATAAATAGTAATTTGGGGTTGAAGCAAAAACACAATCCGATTACAATAGGATAACCTGCTTTTTTTTTTTTTTAAAGCAGATTTTTAAGCTGCATTTCCTTGGAAACCCTGTTCATTATCCTCATCTACAGTGCAAACATACTGTATGACTCTTACTACAACCATTCTTAGGCCTTTGTCTCTCTCAGAGATAGCATCATGAGGAAGCGACCTGTGACAGGCCTTTGTGTACATACTGTACTGCCAACCTTTTTGTCTGCATTTGTTGTTTGTATACCTGATTGCAAAAAAAAGAAATCCTATTGAGGAAAATAAATCATATGTTCTCCTAGGACTATAACTATCGACTTTCTTCTTAGAGATTCTCAATTACTTTTCCGATGCATTTTGAAGCGTGTTTTTGGGGCAACATTTTTTGCCATTGATTTTTTTTCCACAATCTACTACTTAATCGATTAGTCACTTAAAGAAGCATTCAGTGATTTGGGTGATTTGAAGAAAAAAAAACCCGGTCCGCACCAGTAACAAGATGTGCACATGCACACACTACAGTGGACACACACACACACACCAAGGCCCGTCCCGCTCGATCATGATTGGCGGGAGGCCCCTCTCTATCTTGATTGGATGAAGGCTGGGCCACCTAGCCAAAAATGAAACCTAAGGTTTATTTTACCCCAGGGGTTAACTGGAGACAGGGAGGAACTCCTATGGTCAGAACGCTTTATAGTAGGGAGGATTATCACTACAAAACAAAAATAGAAGAGAACATATCCGATCTACAGTACATGTACACAACGAGGAGCGATGAGAACTTGCAGGTGTTTACTTCCTTGTCTGTTGGTTTGTCTGCGTCCAGCTCTGCCGTTTTCCCTACTTTTAGACATTTGTCATGTCATATAATCAATTCAATCTATTAGTGCGATTAACCATCGCACACCCCTATACGGTTACCTTTCTTAATCTCCCTAAATGGACTTCTGGGACACTTGGGACTTTTCCTGGGTGACGGCGAGGCCGAGCGGCTGCGCTGCCTTCTCATCCAGGTGCCCCCGACACGCCCCTCGCCGCCTGGCCCGCGGCAGGATGTCCTGTCGTCACCCAGCAAGATCTTCCCCACCGCACTGTCCTGGCAGAGGGAGAGGCAGGCTGCGGGGTGAGCGAAGGGAGCGAACAGCTCCTCCTGTGGGAGAACCAGGCAGTGAAGGGTAGACAGGCAGCCGTGTCCGACGGCTCCTACTACTACCCCACCCAATGCTCTGCCGTCGCCCGACGCCTCGTCAGAGGGCGCCGACAGGAAGGTGGTGCAGAACATCATGGTGGTGAGAGCAAGGTGTAGGTGAGAAGTCAAAAGTCCGAATCAGAGGCAGTGGGATGTCACTTGCCCAGACAAAGGGTCTTTGACGCAAAATAGTTCAGTGTCCGAGGTGATGATGTATAGGATCTGAATTTAGGCTTCCGATTGGTTTGCTAATACGCGAGATGTGATGTAATCACCCTCCCTGCCATTCAGCGAGGTCGACCGGCCTATGACATCAGACACGTCCGACGCAGTCCTGGAATGGACTGCGAGTCGAGTGCTCACATCCAGAGACTAATCCAAGCCTTCCTCTTATCGATGGCATAGAAGTCAAATCCAGCTGATTTCCATGGATGGATTGATCAATTCCGTTGATTGGTTCATCCGTCCACGAAAAGAGGGGAGAAAGCAACAATCACGTTGACTTTGTGTGCTTTTGACACAAAGCCTTCCACAGTTGATCGATTGATCCGTTGATTGACGACTCTTCTTGAACTCAAGACTCCGGCCAGGGCGTCCAAAAACAATCACAACAATGACACTAAAAGGAACACATCGAAACAATTCTCTTCAATTCTTAGATTTTTCTAAAATCTGTGAGAATGGAGATACAGGCCTGCCCGCTTCCATCAGTCGTCATTTCACACGTTCTTTGCTCGTTTGATCTCTCTTTTCAACCATCCGTCTGTTCTGTGTGACCGTCTGCCCTTCATTCACTCCCTCTCTTTCTCGTCAAGGGCCTCCATCGTTGCCTCTTGTAACTTTGTTGCGTTGCCTGTTCATTAGTTTCCCTTCTGCATTGGACGACTGATCCGTCTGTCTGAAGTCTCTCACAAATAGATTCTATAACGCTCCTTTTCCATCTCAGCAGGGTACATTATCATGAAGTCACCATGATCCGATTGGCTTGCCGCTGCGAGACATCACCCACCGCTGCCCGTCTCTCCTCCCCTTCCCTCCAAAAACATGTGCACGCCTACGCCTACACGTGCTCATACATACATACACACTTGCTGGAGCCCTAATCCCGGAAAAAAAGTAATTGGTGGTCTGGGATTTACGTAACCATTAAAACCCATCCATGTTTAATCCCATGGTTCTAATCTCAACCCCTGTGGGGTTATGACACAGGATGAATGGGAGATGGGGAAAAGGCCAGATAAGGTGAAAGGGAGCAAATTATGCAATCGCAACTCTCATCGATGCTGGTGCTGCAGTGAGGAAGTGGGAAACATTACAAACAAACAACACAGGTCAACGTGACATGACAGGTTAAGCACCTGCAGTGATTATTAGCTGCTGCCAACTAGTGGTACGGTATGTGGACGTACAGGATGAGGCTGAATAATTGACAAGGCTGATTGAAGGCTGCGATACTATGCAATATTACCACTACTACTACAAATAATAATATATATATTTAAACATATATAAGGCCGCCACTGTGTGACGGAGTTTAAAAAAAAAGATACGGTCAGACAGACAATCGGCATTAGAAAAAAAAACACGTAAAACACGTCAACAGCAGGGAATGAGTTTAAAGTATGAGTGAATGGACTGTGAAGGACTGAAACTACCTTACATAATAAGGGACCCACATTCTTCCCTGGACTGAATGGTCCGTAACATAATGAATGTAGACAACTGAAATGTAACAACTATTATTGAACTGTGATGCCCATCATGACTTGCTTGTGTTTTGTGTTCTAATATATATATATATATATATATATATATATATATATATATATATATTTGCCTGGGTGAAAACTAGGAAGAGAGAGCATTGTGGTTCTAATTTCTGAGATGTGTGAATGCAATACTGGGGCAGAACTATGCCTAGTACAGAGGATAGAAGAACTAGTCCACGATTTAAAAAAAAGACAGGGATGGCCTTTTTAAATCAACTAATTAAAAATGTAAACAAGACTTCTCTTGTTTACATTTTTAACAGAGCCCAAAACGCACACACACACACACACACACACACACACACACGCTCACATGCACGTACACAAACAGTATGACCACTTTGTACAACAGTTAAACGAATCAATTTAATCAGAATAGATGGGCTATTTCCACAGGACACCGCTTAAGTGTTTACACAGACTCAAATAATTAGTCGAATATAATTTGATGTTTTTTCACATCGACTTGTTGATATATTATATACTGTATATACTCTACCTGTATATAAGACAAATTTCCCTTGTGGACAATAAAGTTTACCTTGACCTTGACCTTGGTTATTTGATCAATTGAAAAAGTTATCGATGGAACAATTGCTAAGACAATATTCTACAGTTGCAGCCCTTGGTACCATCTTCCACCGGGCGATTCTAACCACTTCCAGTCATAAGACAACGACGGTACTGTACGTGTCTCTTTATACCAGCAAACTGTGTGTCTACATACTACAACGTCCAGACACTGACCTGACTAAATCACATAAACAACCATTAGCAGGGACACTCATTAGCAGGAACAATAACGGTTCAGGATGTGAGGGAACGCGCCCAGAGACGAGTTTAGTTAGAAGTCAACAGGACAATGACGCCAATGCTAAAATAGCCTGTCAACACGGCCAGTGAGTGCTCTGTGGATTATTAAAAGGAATTTAAAACACAATCATTCCCAGGATTCCTTCAAAATAGGAGCTCTGGGGTGCCGGAAAGACATGGGTGCTTTTACTCTGAATGCAGGCAACTTATTTGACACCAACTATTGATGGAAATCATCAGGCGCAGGCAGAAAGACACGATGTTTTAAATTTCCACTTTCAACCTGTGTCCTGTAATGATGTCCTTCGTGCACTACAAACTATTGACACCAGGAAGTCGACTGGAGGACGGACTCAATCCTATTTTTCTTAAACTTGCTGCACCCTTAATATTTGAACAAATAACCCATATATTTAATCTCTCTCTATCAAGCACATTCCACATCTCTTGGAAAACGGCCCGTGTAAACCCCCTGCTTAAAGGAGGAGATAGAGGCGATTTAAATAACTACAGACCAATCTCCAAGCTATCTTGTTCAGCTAAAATGATGGAATTCCTGGAAAACAACCAGGACCCGCATCAATCCGGCTTTAGAGAGAAACACAGCACAATCTCAGCCACCACCTTAGTTATAAATGATTTAGCATCAGCCCTAGATACACAAATGCACTGTGCTGCTATATTTGTAGATTTATCAAAAGCTTTTGATACTGTCCATCATTCCCTTGTCATTCTGTTGCAGAGATTACACAGTATTGGTTTTGACACAAATGTCTGCAGTTGTTTCCAAAGCTACCTGTCTGAAAGACATCAATGTGTGAAAACGGAAAATAACCAGTCTGAATTTTTAACCATTTCAAAAGGTGTCCCACAAGGATCAATACAGGGCCCAATCCTTTTTAGTATTTACCGTATATAAATAATATCACCTCATCTTTAAATAACTGTAGCTGTCATCTCTATGCAGATGACAGTCATTTATTGTACGGCACACTCTATACAAGGTGCAATAGAAAACCTACAACGTTCTTTTAACATCCTCCAGGATGCCCTTATTGGTCTCAGATTGATGCTGAACATCAGCAAAACAAAATTCATGTTGTTATCCAGAGCCAAAAATATCTCCTATAATGACATTCGCATATCTTCTATGAATGGACCTGATATCTTGCTATTTGGATTGACCTGATATCTTGCTATTTGGATTGATGAGAGACTTACTTTTAAACACCATGTAGAGGTCCTTGCTCTTAAATTGCGAATTAGCTTTTTGTATAGAAATAAAGCCAGCTTTCCTGTCATTAGCAGAAAGAGGGTATAGTTGAGGCAGTGTTACTGCCTTGGATTATGGAGACATAATCTATAGACATGCAGCAGCCTCCACTCTTAAATCCCTAGACTCTGTTTACCACTCATCAATTAGATTTATTAGGGGCGATAGCTATGGTAATGCTAAATTAGTATGGGGGGAGGACTTACTACCATTGACCACTACAACAGTAGCATTCTCGATATTCTCCAAGGATGGTCCCCCGTGGGGACCCCAGACAAAGTAAACAACAGTACAGCAACTACATAGATGGACTGGAGGACCGTCCTTCATTCAAATGTGCTGTAGCTCTGCAGTACGCCTCGTCACTTCATTTAAGTTCCAAGTCCAAGCGCCGGGTTCGAACTGGCAACCTTGCGGTTACCATCCAGCAACTCTACCCCTGAGCCACCGCTGCCCCATAAATAAATGAGCTATAGTCTCGATTACAAATTTAGGTTGACAATTAATTGTCACAAATAATTGTGATTAATGATAGTTTTTTTTGCATTGAACATTGGAACGTTACAATTTGTATTTCTGTTTGCCTTTTAGGCTTTTTTCCCCATTAAACATGGAAACGATAGGCGATTAGGCGATTATGTAATAATTGTGACAGGCCTACCACAAAAGCAATACATTCTAATTCTGCTTTATCAGCAGCAGGAAAACAATTCCACACAACTTGAAGATAGAGTAGA
Organism: Protomyctophum bolini; assembly: GCF_963924005.1. Classification (NCBI taxonomy): domain Eukaryota; kingdom Metazoa; phylum Chordata; class Actinopteri; order Myctophiformes; family Myctophidae; genus Protomyctophum; species Protomyctophum bolini. The sequence goes on along the minus strand of NC_137884.1, from coordinate 4,708,561 downwards.
ACAGAAAGTAAAACAATGGGGTAAGTGGATAATTTCTTTGAGTACAATAATGTGGATATTCTTTTCCATGTGGCCTTGTGTTGTGGTTTGACTTTTAAAATGCAGAAGAGAGTGCGCAACACTTAACACACTGACATAGTGACTTTGCACATGCCAAGTGTGTGTGTGTGTGTGTGTGTGTGTGTGTGTGTGTGTGTGTGTGTGTGTGTGTAGGCGCGTGCATGTGTAAAGCAGACCAAATGCACATGACATCAGAGACTGTAACCGTACCATGTTCTGCATGTTGTGTGTGAAACATCTTTAGTGAGTAATACAGGGTTATGGTATCACACTAGTCGCCCTGATGGCAGTGTACAGCGAATGGAATAAGATAATCCTGCATAAGAGAGATTCTATACCTCTTGGGGGCCTCTGAGAGCCGAGAGTGGAAGATGGGGAAGAGGAGGAGAGGGGCAGGCGAACAGGGAGAGAGAGAGAAAGGAGAGAGGAGGGAGAGGCAGGAGAAGAGAGGGAGAGCGAGAGACAAGGAACATCGAAGACAGTAGAGAATTAATAGAAAGTGAAAGACGGAGTGGCAAAAAGAACAATCGAAATGGGAAAGAGGCAAGAAAAGAAGAGAGAAAGTACGACAGAAAGGAAGGAGAGAGAGAGGTCTGTCTGTCTGCGCTCAGCCAATCAGAGGCAGGGTTACATTACATATTGTTGCTGTCGGTCAGAAAACGTATTATCTCCCAGCTTCAAAGTTTGTTGTGTAAATTAACGTCCTAGATAACCATACAAGAGTGTTGATCAAAACTAGTGAAAATAGCAGATCTACAACAATTCGCGACGTGAGGCGTTTTATGAACTCGTAGATCGTCAGTTTTGGACATACAGGGCTACGTATATCTTGCGCCATTTTTTACCATTTTAAAAAACCTTTTAAAATAGTTCAAGTAGCCGATCTACAAACTCACAATGTCTCGATGTAGATCGGCTAGTTGAACCCTTTAAAAATGATTTTCAAAATAGTAAAAAATATGGCGAATACATTTAGGGATAAACTAGATGGAGCACATAAGGTTTCCACATGACAGCAACCATATGTTTCCACTCTACAGATGAACCCTTGTGTGAGCAACACTGCAGGACAACAGGAATGAAGGCTTTGCTCACACACAGCTCACAGATCATCACACAGAGAATAAGCAGCACAGACATTGTTATGGACACAACCTTCTCTATAATCTGATCAGATTAAACTACTTCCATAATCTCAAATCCCCAAAAGTCGATCCCTTCCAGTGGACTTTATAATTTATAACTTGCAACTCACTCATGGCATCAATTCACACACAGATTTGTGGATGTGCACATTTTGTCCATTTGTATATATATGGGTGATTTTATTTTATAAATAATTAATCCTTCCCATTAAGTCTGTTTCATTTATTTTTGAAAAGCATTACAGCATTTTTTTTTCTTTTTTTAATAAATGTTATATTAAGGGAACAGATATAGGCTGTAAATGCTATGCTTCCATTCGCAAATGTACACAGAAAGACCTTTCTGTTTTAAACTACGTTGATAACCGACACTAAATCAGCAGGAATCACAGTATTGTACATTTATTTTCTAGTAAATATTCCTATTCAAGGCCACCACCAGTCCTGCTTTAGTTCTAAATGCTAGTTTAGTTCTAACGTTGAATATGTTCCCCATATATTTGGAGCACACGCCGAAGTATTTGCAGCTTTGATTTCACGAAAATCAGCGAGAAAATAGTCCCATGGGTTGTTGTTGAAGAGAAAAACATGCCGCCATTACGATGCGAAACAAGAACAGCCTCCACAGCATGTTGTAGTCCAAACAAACCCCCCCCCCTTCACTTGCATTGAGCTCATTTTCCCAGAAGCCCTAGCAGCCCAGAGCATGGGTTGATTTCCGGTTTCGTCATCGTAACGTGACGGCCTCGTCACCAAGTCCGCAACAAATCGACTCTTTATTTTATAATTATTTAAAAACGGCAAATTAAACACATTAAACAAATAGCGGGTTTAGTGTATTAAGCGTGGTGGAACCATGGATTAAATAATTTAAAGCTCTCAAAGTGTTAAGATCCCTTACACACTTCTGAACATGATTTGTGGTCTTCATTAGGGCTGATACATAATGTTATATGATAGATGTAGAAGTATAGTGTTGCTGTAGGGCAGAAACCTCATATCTTAAAATATATCAACTATTTATGTTTTTGGTTTGTTGTTTGTAACTTAAAGTAGCTATGAGCAATAATATGTAAAAAAATAAATAATAATAATGACCTTTATTTATTTTTTCTTGGTATTCAGACAGCCAGCAATGAGTAAAACACTCCCCCAAAAATCTCTATGACACATCTAGGGGCCACAATCTGCATTCAAAGATGTTACTAGAAGTAGAAGCCTTGTCATTGGTCGAAAAAAACCCAGGTCGAAATGACTAACCAATCAGGAAGTAGACAGGCAAATCGACAAATGACAAAGCTTCTAGGAAAATCAGATTGTGGCCCCCTAGATGCGTCACAGAGACAAAAAAGGTAATTAAAACGTTGACATACTATTGCTTATAGCAGCTTTAATAACCCACTGCACCATACGACCGAGTAACATGAAGGTAGCGACGCCACTGAGAGCTTGTAGATCGGCTGTTTAAAACATTAAACCCCAACCTAACCATGACCGCAAGCACGGGAGCAGCGCGTGTTCGCCGACCTTAATCCGGTCGTTTTCCGCATGTCAGACTATTGGCGGGTCGGACCCTGTACGGACCCCCATACTTTACTTGTGTATTTCCCAATACTTCCATTAACACTAAATTACTCTTCATGTGACTACCACGCTCTGACTGTAGGTGCGCAAAGGTTTTTGAGATGTAATTGCTAGCGGTCCAGGCACCTAGGCTGGTAATCCGGCCTGACAGCGTGTCGCGGGTTCGAGTCCCAAGCCCGACGACCTTTGCTGCGTGTCTCCCCTCCCCCCCCCCCCCCCCATCTCTCTCCCCCTTTCCTGTCAAACTACTGTAAATCAATAAAGGCAAAAAGGCCAAATTTAAATAATAAAAAATAGCCGATCTACAAGCTCACAATGCATCGCAATGTGAGCTTGTAGATCTTTTTTGTATACATTTGAATTTTTTTCTGCATAATGAACCTGGCTAGCATCAGTCTAGAAATAATAGTATAAAAACGAACCATTTGTACACTGACCCAATAGCATATCTAAATAACATGCCATCTAAATTAACCCATTTAGACCCGAGGCCGATCTTTTTTTTTTTAAAGGCTTCTAAATCAGACAGTTTTCTGTCAGCGGTGCTCAAACAATTTCATGTCAAGGACCACAAAAATGATATGCAATTGGCCGCCGACCCCATCTAAAAATATGTTGTTCCGGGGACCCCCCAGAAGCAAGGATAGGAGTTTAAAAAAGCTCTGTTTTACATGTTCAAAGATTTGCGCCGCATTTTCCAGATTTTTCAAAAATAGCAGATCTACAAGCTCGTAGCGCGGCACGGACAATAGCAGATCTTGTAGATCTGCTTGTACATCTGCTACAGTATGTTCCCGTATGGTCGTCAACATTACGAGGTTTCTACCCGACAGCAACGATGGTATAGGATGCATGTATATAAAATAATGATATTATATTTTATTGTATTAGATTAGAGATATATAGAGATATTGATGAACGTACCATTTGGAGGGTCGTGTCTCTTCTCTGTGAACACACACAGGTCATAGAATCGTTAAATGGTGTAGTTTGCTGCCGATGCTCGTGTTATCGAGGAAAAGGAAATGTGTGTGAGTGTGCGGGGGGTCGAAGGTCGTACGACAGAGAGAGAGAGAGAGGAGACAAGAAAGAAAAAGGTAGATTTTTCAAGCGAAGGGAGACATCGGCGACATTGTGGTGCAAGCGGCGAGAGACAGAGTTGGTGGGCGGTTATTAGTTTGTTGGGTAGAGTGAATGAGCACACACACACACACACACACAGAGTGCCTCTCTTCCAGTAAGATAGGTTACACCCGCCCCCTTATAAAAGAACTCATCCTCCATGACTGGATGCGATTAGATAGACACACAGCTGGTTAATAAGATGTTGGGTTACTCTGCAGTCTGCACCACCAGTGGACCCCCCAACCCCCCCCCCCCCCCCACCCACACACATACACACACACACACACACACACACACACACACACACACACACACACACACACACACACACACACAATACTGATGGCTTGAGTTTCATCATGGCTGAGAGCAAAGGAGTAGCAACCTTATAGCCGAGACTGGCAGCCCATCACAAAGGGCTGAGAGAGAGAGAGAGAGAGAGAGAGAGAGAGAGAGGGGGGGGGGGGGGGGGGGGGCAGGAGAAAGACAGAGAGAGTCTCTAGAATAGATAACGATGTAATCTGTGCTCTCAGGAAGAGACCCTCAGCAGAGGAGGAGTTTGGTCGGTCTTAAATCAAGAGAACGTGAGAGGGAAGAGTAAAGTAGTGAACAGTAATTACAGCGTTATGAGTTATTTGTGGCGGCATATAGAGATGTGCAAATGACATTTCATTGATTGGTTAGTCATGGGTGCGGACGGCGGAGATGAAGGTTTAGGACCATGTGTCCAAAATATTCACAGGCTAGCACAATTCTTCATTAATAGACACACTACGGCTACAGTGTAATGCTTTTTTTTTTCATTGAATGGTTTCAATTGATGACACCTCAGTTCATAGTAACAATTATAAAAACATAATTGTAGTTTCTCAGCAAAGTAACTCTGCTGTTTTATTTGAATTAACGACTTGAACCCTCTAGTGAGTGGAGACTTAGTAAACTGGAACAGAGTTGCCTCTGTACTTTTTCCACCATCTATAACAAATCTGATTTCCACTAAAATAGCCGATCCAGAAGCTCACAGGATCTGCTATTTGTGACAAATGTTGAACCCGACATTGTTCACTTCGTCGAATAAAACGACGACAATGTTCGTCGACCACCGATTTTAACAACTAATTAAAGACTAAGCTATGATGACTAAACCTCAGACTAAAACTAAACAAAATACTAAAATGTTAGGGAGGGACTAGTGGAGCACAGATCCAGTAGAACTAAAGGACAAGTCATTTTATGTTTGGTTTGGTTACACTCAGGTGTTTTGCTCTGAAAATAGCCGATCTACAAGCTCACAAGGCGGTTGTAGATCGGGTTGTATTTTCAGCATGCAACCAAGTGGAAAATCAGCCATTACGACGGCATCAAGGCCCGCCATGATACATTTTTAGTCGACTAAATCAACTGTAGATTTAGTAGACAAAAATCTTATATTTTGTTGACTAGAACTAGATTAAAAGTTTCACATCAGATGACTAAAACGTAACACTAAAACTGAATTTCATTCAAAAGACTTATGACTAAAACTAAATCAAAATTTGCTGTCAAAATCAACACCGTTGCACCTGGAATAATGGGGGAGCTGAGGTGAAGCATCGTAGGATATCACCTCTATTCATAATCATTGCACATCTTACAGGCTACATCCACCAGTGACCATGATTTAATCTTTGATTAAATTAAATTGAAGAAATAACTTACTTTTACTTAATTTGTTATTTTGATAATTAAATCAACTTTGATAAAGTGTCTGGGGGACCGGCGCGGCGGCGCAAAGATTATCAAGCGTTCATGGTTGATAATCTTTGCGCCTAACTATAAATCTTGCATCTACTGTAACTATAAATGCACCAAGTCTCTGTGTGTGTGTGTGTGTGTGTGTGTGTGTGTGTGTGCCGTTGTAATCCACGTAACTCGAAAAACGTTCGCCCCACAAACTTCAAATTCGGCAGACGCGTTTCACACAGGGGGGGCAGTCAGACAGATATTTCGTGAAGCCACTAAGGAAATCGGGACTTCCTGAAAGTTCATATAATGGCCTGTTGTGGCGCTGTCATTGGGCCCAAAACAAAACCATAGCTCCATAGAGGCCCATGTACTGTATTTGGGCCCAACTTCACCTAGACTGTATTACCTTAATAAACATGGTCTGCATGTTTAAAGTCTCATTTCTCATGTCATAATATTCTTTTTGGAAAATGATGGTCCCATAACGTTGCGTATGTTCTGAGGGGCGTGGCTACCGTTACAGTCTATGGACGGGAGCCACCCCCCGTTCAGTCAAAATAAAAACCAACAAAGAGTAAGGGGTGAAGTCCCGCCTCGTTGTCTGGGCCAGCCAATGGCCAGCTGGGCCCAAACGGAGCCAGCCAATGGCCAGCTGGGCTCAAACGGATCTAGAAATATGGCGACTTACAGTGCAAGGAATTACAGGCTTCATTTTACGTCCATGTTAGACCCGGGGAACACTTTGTCCATATTTTTTTTACAGTCTATGGTTCCACACCCCCACAGGGAGTGCAGTGCCCAGTGTCGAGTCGGTCGGACACACGGTTGTCCAGAACCGCCCCAAAAGGCCTCCGCCCAGGCTCAGGACAGGGCCCCTGCCCAGTGTCCATATATGGAGCTGGTCTTGTTCTGACATCATTCTGACGTCTGCATAGACTCGATATTTGGGCATAAAAGGGACATAATATCTGGGTGGGGCATGCATTTGCAACTTACATCGTTCCAAGTACAGCAGTGCCTGCTGTAGAGGCTCCAACGGGCACCGCTCTAGTTAACCCACAGGCAGTAGATATGTGTGTAGTAGACAGGTGAGATACACAGGCAGGTAGGCACAGGGTAGGGAGCTAGGTAGGTACAGTGAGGTTTAGGTAAATACATTGTAGGATATGTAGTTACAGGGTAGGGGAATGTGGGTAGATACATGGTATGTTAGGTAGGTACAGGCTAGGCAGGTAGTTGGTACAGGGTGGGTGGGTGGGTGGGTAGGTAGGTAGGTAGGTAGTTGGTACAGGGTGGGTGGGAAGGTAGGTAGGTAGTTGGTACAGGGTAGGTAGGTAGGTAGGTAGTTGGTACAGGGTGGGTGGGAAGGTAGGTAGGTAGTTGGTACAGGGTGGGTGGGTAGGTAGGTAGTTGGTACAGGGTAGGTAGGTAGATAGGTAGGTAGGTACTTATTACAGAATATGGTGTTCAGGTAAGTAGATAGGTAGTAGGGCTGGGCAATATGTCAAAATACTGATTTCCAACTTGTACTTGTCTGACAAGGTATGTGCTGATTATGATATGATGTGATATGATGTGATATTTTCTATTCAAATAAGTTCAATAGCTCTGTGTTCTGCAGTGATAAGTGACTCACCGCTCACCCGGACACATGTCTATGAGTACGAATAGGCCTTTAAACGTTTTAACAAAACCTAATCTAACCTAATTTAATATTACGTACACTACGTAAGAGATTTTAAATTGTTGGTTTTCTGATACATTCGGTTAATTGCCCAGCCCTAGCATAGGTAAAGGGTAGGCAGGTAGGTACAGTAGTTACAGGGTAGTGAAGGTGTGTAGGTAGGTAGGTAGGTAGACGGGGGTAGGTGTATACTAAGATATGTGGTTAGGTAGGCAGGTTAGGCAGATAGAACTGTTTGACAGTAGGTCAATATGTACCACTTTTCCTTTGTCTTCTCCCCATTAGTTCTGAAATGGCTCCTCTGAAACGCTTGGCTTCCTCCTCATTGGCAAAGTTCAGACCCACCTGCGTATTCTGCGTGGACGTACGCACACGCACACACACACACACACACACACACACACACACACACACACACACACACACACACACACACACACACACACACACACACACACACACACACACACACACACACACACACACACACACACACACACACACACACACACACACACACACACAAATAATAAAACAAAATTATAATAGAGAAAACAAAACATTTAAATTAAATTACTGACACGCATCAAACAAACCCCCAATATGCCGTTAGACAGAGGCATTAAAACCACACAGACGGGTACAACGGGTAACTCTGACAATGGGTAAAAGTATTGCACAACCGGGGTGGCTGTGCAATAGTTTTCGCTCCAGACGTGTGTGTGGTCCCCGATGAGTAGGTTTAAAATATCCTTTAAAAAAAACATCCTCGGTTATCCAGTTTAACATGACCTACAGTACGTCTTTTGTGCCATGTTGACGGCGAGTGGTTCCTCTGCTCTTATTACATGCAGGAGTGCCTCCCTGTAGCATTAGCCAACATCCAAGGTGTTTGTGGCGCAAGCAAAGGCTCTAGCCATGTGAAAGGCCTCAAATATGAGATAAACGCCACCTTCTGCTTTCTGCCAGCTCGTTAGCTGATCAGATATATATTTTTAATTAAAATAGCCAATTCTCTCCTTGCCCTCTCGACAGAGAATCTATTATATTTTTATTTTGTTATTTATGCATTTCTACCAATTTTTGGGGGGCTTTTTATTTAGAGTGACAGAAAACTGGGAGACAGTAGGGGAGTGACAGCTAATGGTCCAGCCAGTCCAGGGAATCAAATAGAGGACTAATGACTTGTACACTTATTTATATATTTATTAGCTTTTTACCCCTTTTTCTCCTCAATTTAGTCGTTCTGGCAGTTAATTATTCATCTCGGAGAGAGACCACTAAATAAAGCTGATCAACAAAAGCATTTCAGCGAAATTCAATCCAACAAGCAGCCGACTGAACAGCAGCAATACTCACATCGCCAGCAAACGTCAGGAAGTAAGATTTGGGTGCATTCACAGAGAAGTTGTTGTACAGCTCCTGTTCAAACGTGGTCTTCCCATCCTGTGGACAATCAGCAAAAACAACATGGTAACTTAATGCAACAGCTAATCAAACTAATTGATTAAAATATAGATTTTAATACAATAATTGATTTCCAAAAATAGTGAAAATAGCCGATCTACAAGCTCACAAATGCTTCATGTTATACGCTTGTAGATTTTCAATATTCTTTCAAAAATATTGAAAATAGCCAAGGGTATAATAAAATAGGACTTAAGTGTAAATCAGACTAATCAATTTAGATATTCAAATTCTTTCCCATGGTATTATTAGAAACACTTCTCAATCATTTGATTTATAGAAAGAGTAGTCAGCAGAATAATTGCCAGGAAGATAATGTTGCAGCCCTGATAGAAGTATACATACAGTACATACACTCTGTATATCATTCACATTTAGACAACAGAGTAGCTAGCATGCAGCATGCTGCAGCTGCAGCTATGAGCTGATGATCAGACAGACAGGTGACCACTGTCTCCAACATACTCTAGTCTCACATAAATAGATGAGCAGAGATCTAACAAACGAACAAACCTACTGCATAGGAAACCAACCCTGATGGCGCAACTGGACTGCTCTAATACAATGGCCATCCTAAAGTCTTTGCATTGGTTCTGTGATGTTGTTCTTTTTTTTTTACACATAATCTCTCAAGGCAAATTCAGAGTTCTGCAGTGGAATCTGTCGGCAACCGCCATTACAACATGTAGAGTTGTTATTAGGAGTGAAAACAAGGGAGCACGACCGAATGAGGAGGGCTGACGGAGAGAGAACGGGTCGACATCTGGTCTCTACACGGCGAATTTGGCGGTGACCCCAGAGGCAAAATCAAAAGCAAAAGATTTAGTTTTTCTCGTTGGTTCCCAGATTGGACTACACTAATCATAATGAATGAATTAATCAATATTCAACAACAACAACAGTAAAGAGTCCTTGGCCTGTTCTTGTTCCATAAGTGTCAGGCAGCAGTGCACCACAACCATCCTTGGTGCACTGTGCACGGTGCACTGTGCACCACAACCACCATGGTGCACTGTGCACGGTGCACTGTGCACCACAACCACCATGGTGCACTGTGCACGGTGCACTGTGCACCACAACCACCATGGTGCACTGTGCACGGTGCACTGTGCACCACAACCACCATGGTGCACTGTGCACGGTGCACTGTGCACCACAACCACCACGGTGCACTGTGCAGCAGTGCACCACAACCACCACGGTGCACTGTGCAGCAGTGCACCACAACCACCACGGTGCACTGTGCACGGTGCACTGTGCAGCAGTGCACCACAACCACCGTGGTGCACTGTGCACGGTGCACTGTGCAGCAGTGCACCACAACCACCACGGTGCACTGTGCACGGTGCACTGTGCAGCAGTGCACCACAACCACCACGGTGCACTGTGCACGGTGCACTGTGCAGCAGTGTACCACAACCACCGTGGTGCACTGTGCACGGTGCACTGTGCAGCAGTGCACCACAACCACACCACGGTGCACTGTGCACGGTGCACGGTGCAGCAGTGCACCACAACCACACCACGGTGCACTCACGAATGTCTGGCATGAACTGACCTTGATGTCGAGGACCCTGATGAAGTAGGAGCGCATGGGGTTGTCTTTGACCAGACAGGCCACCCCGCAGCAGCGCTTGGTCCACGCAGCCGTCCTCTCTGCCAGGAATACCTGGACAATTGCAGACGACAGGGTCTGGATGGATAGAGGGGGAAACACACAGTCAACACATGGTCTATTCGCAGCTCTGACCATAATGGTGTAAACTGATTTTCGGATTAATTGTTTTGTTTCATTTCACAATCTTTAATATCCATGAATTAAGTAAGTTCAATGGGATGAGTACCGGTAATTTAATGTAATTGTTATCACAATTGAAAAGCATTTTTCAAGACTTTTTCAAAAAAATACCATGACACACACCACAGTGTGTGCAGCTGCATGCCCACTAAACAGACCCACACATTGTAGAGTGTAGACTAATCACTGGCGACAGCTTAAGTGACTGGCAATGATATGAGTTAGTCAGAATGTAAGGGTTCTCAACTTCACCTTAACCTGGGTAAAACAAAACAACCCCCACCGTGTGACCTGAGGTCTAAATATTACACACACACACACACACACCAACTCTGGGTCAAACTCATCGTGTTCTCACTTTGTCTGACAAGACAGACAGACAGAGCAGAAAGAATACACCATAAACTGGAAGTACCATGTCATTTAGGAAAGAAATGCGAAAATAGCCAATTTACAAGCTCAACAACAGCTCAAGAACCACACAAGGACTAGCGCCTGCTGCCTTGTTGTTTCTCCTTTATTTGCCGATGGGTTCTCAGATTGCCTGTTCATTGGCTATCTGACATTTTTGCACTACACCATTGTATGACAAAACATATAAAATTGTGCTTAAGCGATTAATCAAACTAATCAATTTAGTCAATTATTACAAAAACCTATATTTGTTTTGCATTGATATGTTAATAACTTAATATATACGGAAGTGATGTGAGGAAAAACATTCTCGTTTTAAGATAAAGTATGATATAACATATGATAACTTCTAACGTCATAGGTACGTTGTTAAAACCAAATTCCTTTTTTCCCCTGATTTGGCATAAATATGCTTCCATAAAACATTTTTTAAGCAAAATAAAGTAAACACATCCCCATTGTTCGCAAACACAAGAATCAATAGTTGCAGCCCGAAATTAGAACTTGGAAAAAAAAGTCTCCTTCCGTCACACTGACATACAGCAAAGAAATAAACTAATAAAGTGAAAGGACAGAAGTATTCTTGTTAAAGTACACAGCAGAGTTAATTTAATCGAGAATGTGCAAACTGACCCATAAAAGATCCACACAAAAGGGCAGTAATGTGGCCCTTAAGCAAGCCACTGAATGCTCCAGGGCAACCATGTACTACGATTTATCTCACATGCAAGCATGCATAATACTGCCGCTTGGCAAGCAGAAAACTTCTGTATCCATAATTAATGCTCTTCTTTCTTCATGAATAATTATGGCATAATAATTATTAATTATTATGCCCTATTTTATACTTCATCGTATTAAAGTCTCTCTCACACAAAAGTAGCGAAAATAGCAAAGCACCACGATGCAATGCTTTGTGAGCTTGTAGATCGGCTATTAGTATTTTCACAACTGTTAAAACATCAAGACCTGAGGCCAATTCTACAAATGCCTTCTAAATCAGTAGTTCTCAAACTTTTTCGTAATTTAAAATTGATCAATTAACAATTCAAAGATGAAAAAATGTTAGAAAATAGCACATGTACAAGCTGCGTGGTACAAAATGAGGTGCTGTGAGCTTGTAGAGCTGCTATTTTAAATATTTAACGAAAGAAAAAAAGACAAGAGATTGTGAAATAATATATTCTTTTACATTTCCTGGAAAGTTTTGTGTGTGTCAGTGTGCGTGCGTGTGTGTGTGTGGATGCGGCAGGAATGTGACATAACTCTCATTTTAATGGTCCAGCAGGACAAAAATGACATAATTGATTTACATGTTCCAAAACTACCGCATCACAAAAGTCCACTGGCGAAGGGTTGCCATGGTGACTTCGGAATGTCTGACTCGCAGGAATAACGTTGTGATGTCAACGGTTCTCTTCGTCTTGAGAACCAAATTGAATCAGTGTCTCTCTCTCTTTCTCTCTCTCTCTCTCTCTGCGGTCTATAAATGCTCTACTGTTGGACTTCCTGCCCTGGCCAGCCTCCTTCTCACCAGTGAAAGAAATAAATTATACTCATGTTTGGGGTCATTTTAAGTTTTCACATCTACTCAGGCTTTTTTGAGCACTCCTGACAGTTTTTATGGTGCGTGATCGTATTTATATATTTGACGTTCATTCTATCAGACATACCCCCTTTCCTGTGTAAAATAAATTTAAAAAAAGGAAATGAAGAGACACAGAAAGGAAAGTCGCCACTCACCAGAACCAAGGGCGTGTGTTTTCAAATGGAGTTTGAAGTTACAAAGGGTTGTTTGTGAGTGTATAGATCAGCTATATTCGAGAAAGACATTTGGTTGAGAGGAAAATACCTACTGAGTGCCCTGGATGACCCCAGTTAAGTGGTTAGGATGTAAATGGTAAATTTATATAGTGCCTTTATCCAAGGCGCTTTACATAAAGTGTGCATTACATTCACACACACATTCATACACCGATGGCGGCAGGAAACCATGCAAGGCACCAACCAGCACATCAGGAGCAATTAGGGGTTCAGTGTCTTGCTCAAGGACACTTAACTCTGAGGGAGCCCGGGTTCGAACATGCAGCCACTCTACCCCTGAGCCACCGCCGCGCCAGGATGCAAACCTAACTCGGCCTATAAAGTATTTCCGATTCTGAAGAGGAGGAGCGCTATTACATATTCATAGCTGACCTCTCAGGTCATCTGGGGCAGGTCTGTTTTCTGTTCCCAGAGTCTAAACCAAACGTGACGAAGCAGCGTTCAGTTTTGTATGCACTACATATCTGGAACAAACTGCCAGAAAACTGCAGGTCTGCTGCTACAACTCTAAGTTAGTTCTTTTAGAACAAAGACACAAACACATTTGAATCCTCACACAGTCACACAGGCTTGGGCCCTGTCACCTAATGTAAGAAGCCAATGAATGAGTAATATAGAACCGCAGCAGAACACCAAAAGAATACCATTACCAAGCATAGTGTGTAGAAATATGCACACATTCTGTCATTACAAGTCTGTTATTACTACTGGAATATAGAGCTACCGGTAGTTAACATTTTTTTAAATTTGAATAAGAAATATTACTTCACACCCCTTTTAAAAGACAAAGCAACATTAGCTTTTAAAAGACAAAGCAACATTAGCCTTTAAAAGACAAAGCAACATTAGTCCGAATGTTGCTCCTGGATAATTTCAAGGTCCCGCCCCATAATGACATACCTGTAAGGAACGACAATACAAGTAAATTACAAGTTGTGGTTAAAGAGGCCCCGAGACTGGAGGAGGTTCAATGTTTACACAGACACCAGCTTAACTAGGAGTCTTAACTAGCTGTCTTTGATATGGAGCCGAGATCACAGTGAAACAGCAAGCGGCGAGGCTCAAAGGGTCTGCCTCAGACTGACAACAGTAGGGGGGTGACTGTGCACATGCACGCACAGTCGCACACACACACACAGACACACACGGTCCAATTAAGATCAGAGACTTCCCACTCCCCGGGTTTTACAGGTAGCCGCAGGTCAGACGACCTGCTTCACAGCATAAAAGAGGCTGATCAAACACACACAGCCTGCTAACAGGAAACTGTGTACTGGCTGGCTCCAGAGGGATTTGGATCCTAAAGCACCTCACCACGCCCCCCTCAATCAATAAAAACCGAATGATGCTCTTTTCTTATGTTCAAGTAATGCTGTGTGCGTGTGTGATGGAGAAGTAAGACTTCTGAATGTAATACGGTACAGAAACTCAGCCTAGGGATTAGAATATACAGTACAGTACAGTACCAGTCTAATGCTGGTAAATCCTTCATTGGCAGGTACATACGTAGTCAACCTGGTATTTTGGGAAAGCAGGCATTATGTCTTCACTGTCGGATGGAAATCTTGTATGTTCAAAATGGTTACTGTTCAGAAAGTGTTCCAATGGATGCATTCATTGCATTGTAGTAGTGATTTAGTCATAATGCTCTTCGTAGTACTTTTCAGTGATTCATTCAATATAATAAAACCCACAGACAATCATACATTGTTGAAATGGTCAACAACGATGACCAGATGTGGAGATTGAAAAAAGTTAATGGGGCAACCACACTTTTGCACAATTTTCTGAAATTGAACCGTTCTAGACTAGTTCATAAATATTTTGACTAACAAGCCACTATATTGTCTAGAGACACTGAGCAATCTTCTGAGAATCACTGTTTAAGTGCATGTTGCGCAACCTCTTTTTCTAACTAAGTAAACATATATATATATACATATATACATATCTTCTTTGTGATATGAGCCAAATATGAGTATTTTGCACTCTTTGACTTGAAGTCTGTTCAACCTTATGCAACCATGTTCATATCTTTTGGAAGAGGTTTTTCAGTATGTTCATTGCACTGACATTTCCTACTGCATGTTGAATCGCAACTTATTTTCTAACACAGACCAACAGGAATGTTTTGTACCTTGCTGCTTTAGCATGGAATAAACCCAAGATAAGTGTAGTTTCTGTAGATAAGAATGGAGTTGATTACTTATACCCAGTTGATTACTTATAGCCCAGCATGATCACTCCTTTCATAATGATTCCTTCACTCTCTCTCTCTCTCTCTCCACCTGAACAAATGATGGCTGTGCATGCTGTACTCCACGGTGCTATCCTATAGTTGGTCCATATAGGAACTAGAAGCTAGTTAACTGGGTTACACACCCCCAGGGCTTTATGGCTGACCACACTGGCTACTGGCTAGTGGCTAGCATGAATGACTGAGTACTATGTTCTTATTTGATGACACAGACATGCACAACATTCACCATGGTAAATTCCACTTAATATTATGAATATTCATTCATATATTAGGGCAAATGAATTTGCCAATAGATGTACTGCGTATGTTCTTGTATTCACTGTTAGGCTGTTCTTATTGGCATAATTTGAGCTAATTTGAGCCCTGTTCTTGACCTTTATGCTTAACTGCTGCTGAATTTCCTTCTCGGATCAATAAAGGTTTATCTTATCTACTAAAGTACATTGCAGTAAGAATTCTTTCTACCGCGGCGACCTGATAGCAGAGTACTGAGTAGATGGCGTGCATGCCACGTGGGCTCTAATACCTGACAGCGAGTGCCCGGTTCACATGTCACTCCTCCCTCTGTGTTTCTTGTCTATCACTTCACTGAATGCGTCTGAATAAAGCATACATTTTTTTTTAGGTCAGATCCTGATTTTGGAGAGTCCTTAACCCATTTTGACCTGAGATCAGATTCAAAAAATGTCTTCTACATCCTGACAGTTTTCTGAAAAATCTACGTTTCTATGTCAGTCGTTCTTCGACTTTTCAAAAATAGCAGACGTACAAGCTGATATGAGCTATGAGCTTGTAGATCTGCTATTTTTCAATAGCTAAAGCATAACATAATGCTAACACCAAACATTGGAGCCCAATGTTTTGACTGAAAGATTACGTTTTCTCAACATGTGACTGTGAGCTTGTAGATTTGCTGTACCGCCAAATGCTTAAAGCTTATTATGACATGTCTAAAATAGGGAGGCTAGGATTCATGTGGTTAAAGTTCCTGCCAGAACAAACAAAGAGGTAGGAGCGAACACCAATAGTGGGGAGGTGCCGACCACGGGATAATAATGTCCCCTTCTAAAGTTTCTGCCAAACAATGGAACCCATAAATGTAATGATATTATATGTCTCCTCTATCCCAGATTAACTTCATTTCACAATAATGATACGAGTTCTGAATGGGGGTGCAGGAACAGTTAACAAGTTAAGCAAATAGACAATAGATTAAATAATGTATTAACAAAATAAATATTGAAAATAGCACATTTACAAGATCACAACACGTCGCGTAACGTTGTGAACAGGTTGATCGGCTATTCTCGTAAACACTGTTGTGACGAAGCATAGCATAGGGCTTAAATGGTTAATCCATTCGTTGGTATATATTTTAAAACAAAATACACACACACACACACACGCACACAGTATATTGATTGTTAGATTAATCGAAAGAGTTACATAGAATAATCAGTAAGAAAATAATGGCTAGTTGCTGCCCTAGCTATGAAGCAGGTGAATGTAGTCATGAAGTCCCCTGAAATGACCCTGGATCCTGTGTCTTTGTGACCTCATGGCTGTCTCTCAGCTCTGTGGTTTCTAATTGTAATTGAGATCACAGTGGTCCTTGAACAATTTAAAACAAAAGTTTGTGAGCCAACAATTGTATAGCAGTCCGAGCTCCGACAGTGTGATAAACCGGTTCCAAATGTGATGGAACCGAATAACTCCCGGATACCTGGCCAGATACCCAGCCAGCACTGCTCTTACCTTGATGCCCTTCAAAGTTCAAACATAATGAAATGGGGGGGGGGGGGGGGGGGGGGACGACATAAACCATAAACTAATCTTCAATAAAGAATTAGACGGTAGATCAAAGGGAGTCTACCAGCACACCTCAGCCTAATACGGCTAGTCCACTGCGTCACCGGAGGGACAACAGTTGCAGAAGGGATATACAGTACTGGAGCAGCCTCGACAGTTAAGCCTTTGAAGTCATGTCTTGTGCTAGCACCTGAATAAAAGGCTTAAACTGTCCGAGCTGCTCCAGTGACCCATCCCTTCTGCAAATGGAATTAGACCATTTAGCAGTCAGTGCTGCACTGTGGTGGTTCATGTCCCCGTTATGGGACCGACTGCTTCTGACAGCAGCGCTGTGTCCACATGACATCATCAAAGCCGGACATGAACTTGCTGTTTTCCTTGTCATTTCATTGTGTCATGGTTTCTATCTTGCACTCTCTCTGTCCGTTTGACAGTCTGACTATCCATCGAAAGAATATCACACAATAACATGCTCTTGGCCAACAAAGGCACTCGCTCTCGTTGCCATTCTCTCACACACGTTGCCAGATAAACTTGCTCCTTTCATATACGTGTGCACAAATGCAAGGACACAGACCCCATTGACTCACACCCTGAGAAGCTCTCTTTCTGAAGTCTCTCTGTCCCAACCACCAGCCTAACAGTAACACTCACTTTTACCCCTCAGTTAACTCAGAGAGAGTAAGGTTGCACTGCGACACATTGTCAGCATGTACATTTGCTATATTTGCAGAATGTTTGCTTGTTATCACATGCCCAGAATGGGGACGCTATAGGGTTCATGTGGTCAAAACGATTGTTGGACTAGAGTGGACAGCCCAGGAAAGCTGCATGGGGAGAGCTAGCAGGAAGAGCAAATAAAGGGAGGCTGCAAGAGTACAAAGTATTCGAAGTGGGCCCCCAAATAATTGAATGATAACGATAATATAACATTAATATTACTTTACGAATGTAATGACATTTTTTCTTTGAAACCTTGAAATTTGGTTTTCATTGTAATACTGAATTAAAAAAATGCACACGCCCAACCCAGCTGTTAAAAGGTTTTTTCCATAAATCAGTGCTATTGAACACCATTTACGTCTGTGTGTTGTTTTGAAAATAACCAATGGAAAGTAGTAAAGAAACTCATTGGACAAAACGCCAACTCCATTGGACCCTCAAACTGTCTGCTAAAACAGCTAACACCACCACCTCTCTCCTTCTCATGCAAGTAATTGACAATATCTAATGTCACAACACCAACTTTGATGAGGCAGTATGGCATCGTTTAAAAACAATAAGGTTTTATTAATTTCCTTAAAAATGTTTATTTTTAATTTCTTGAAAAATGAACATTTTGGAGTTATGAGGTATCCTCCGGACAGCAGAGATATCACTCTACTCTTATCAGGAATATTTGAAATAACGGAGCAGTGTGTCTTGCTCTTTCTATTTCTATCTTCTTCCCTTGCCTGAAAACTACAAATGACGGGCACATTTTTCACCCACTTTTGTAAACCTGTAAAACTTTCATTTTGACAATAAAGGAGAAACAAGCGGACTATGCAAAGCGGAGCAGCCAGGCCAGGGCAAAATGAAGTCGATGAAAAAGGCAAAGCATGAAAAAAATAATGGATGAGGAGTTGAGGACAATAAAAAGAGAGAAGTGATAAAAAAGAGGTTAGTAGAAAGAAAAGAAGATAAAAATAAGAGAAGAAAGACAGTAGAAGAAATAGCAAGGGGAGAAAAGAAGGGAAGAGAAGGATGAGGGGACAGAAAATGGGGATGATTGAAGGAGAATAGCGGAAAAATAGGAGTCATGTTCCGCTTGCTCCAGGAGGTCGACCACGAGACTTCCTGTTGGAGGGGACTGCTGATCAGGCAGTCTGCCCGTGCGCCCGCACGCATGCACACACACACACACACACACACACACACACACACACTAGTGAAAGAAAAGACACACACACGTGCATACACACACACACACACACACACACGAGAAAGAAAACACACACACTTGGACCGCATCCAGCTTCTGCCCGGTCAGCCTCAGAGTACTGCTGATGCAGAAAACAACACAAGGAATACCAATGAACATTACTCTCCGTGTGCATGCATGCGTGCATGTCAGGAGCAGCGCACAGGTTGAACTACTTATGTGCGATTCCAAATTCATGATTCACATTTGTGTCAGTATCACAGGCGTTATTATTCCACACAACTCTCTCTCTCTCATATGACCCAATCTTATTACTATCCAACTATACAACAATAACACACAGTAGCAATAAATCACAATACGTTGTTTTAAGTTTGATTCCATTCTATGCCCAGGAGGTGTTCTGAAATCCAGGGCAACCTCACGTGTAGGCCATTTCCTCTGGAATATCACAATACAAGAATGCGAGAAGAGCTATATCATTCAGGAATATAATCGATATGAATATTGAATGACTTAATCAGAATTCATCTGATCAAATGGTAAATGGTAAATGGTGCATTTATATAGCGCCTTTATCCAAGGCGCTTTACATAGATTGTGCATTACATTCACCCATTCATACACCGATGGCAGCGGAAACCATGCAAGGCACCAACTAGCACATCGGGAGCAATTAGGGGTTCAGTGTCTTGCTCAAGGACACTTCGACAGTAACTCTGGGGGAGCCCGGGTTTGAACTGGCAACCTTGCGGTTCCCATCCAGGCACTCTACCCCTGAGCCACCGCCGCCCCGATCATTCCAGAGTCCCAGTGCCTGGGATATTACATAACGTGATATGGTAAATGGTACATTTATATAGCGCTTTACAGAGATTGTGCATCACATTCACCCATTCACACACACACACATTCATACACCGATGCCGGAGTGAACCATGCAAGGCACCAACCCGCACATCGGGAGAAATGAGGGGTTCAGAGTCTTGCTCAAGGACACTTCGACACCAACTCTGGGGGAGCCCGGGTTCGAACTGGGAAGCTTGCAGTTCCCATGCGGTCACTCTAGCCCTGTGGCCACTGCGGCCCCCGATATCATCACTAGGGCTGCAACTATCGATTAATTGATTAGCTTAGCAATCAATTATTCTATGGACTTTCTTTTTTAGAATAATAGAATAATCAAAAAGCTTAAGTGATGAGCCACTGAAAAGTTGATCTTCTCCAGAAGCCCTTAAACAGAAGATGGAAGACAGTCAGAGATGTTAACGAAACAATGATTGATATAAGCCATAAGCTTACTTTCATATAACACACCACCATACGCACTCCTGTAAGTCTCCGCCACAAATCAACTTTTTTTTACGCATAACATAAGGGCCGTAAAAGTGTTGAAGAGCTCTATATTGTGATAGTACTCATTGCTGACTATACAGCTATATCAGAATATAGTGATTTAACCTTTTAACAAAAACATGTTGTTTTAACCAAAATATGCCTTTGTGTCCCGGTTTGACTCCCAGGCGGCAGAACTGTTTCTTGTGTCAAGTGTCTGCTCTCCGTATGCCTTTCCTATCTCTCTCAATTACTGTCTAAAAGAATAATATTCAAAGAAGTCCATTTCCTTTCATCATAATTGATTGTGATTGTATTGATGCACAATTGAATTGATTATTATTATTATACAAAACGGACGCAAAGGAAGGGGTCAAGGACCCAAAACACAGAGAGGAAAGAGCAGAGTGATCTTAGATGGTCCATGTGCTGTCAAGAAAATCAAGTAAATAGAACAACACATGGCAAAGTAATTATATGCATACATCAAGTAGACTTTCCAAGTACATCTGTGCAGGAAGACGAAACTGATATAGTAGTAGTAGTAGTACCCAAGGCCTGGGCCATGGCTCAGTGGTCCAGGCACCTTGGCTGGCAATCCAGTCTGGCAGTGTGCTGCGGGTTGGACTCCCAATCCCGACGGCCATTGCCCCTTGGGCCCTTACTGCATGTCTTCCCCCCCATCTCTCTCTCCATTTCCTGTCAGCCTACTGTCCCTCCATATATAAAAATAAAGGCGATAACGATCAGAGATCTCTGCCTACTCAATACTGATAGTCTGCCTGGTGAATGGCCTAAAACCAGGTGAAAACAATTCAGGGTGTAGGTTAAGGTTCGTTCGCCCAATCCATGACTTTGGATACCGGTAAATACATCCGAGACGGAGCCACAGTTAGCTCCAGTACACAGAGATGAATCATTTTCACTTTCATAGCCGAAAAGGTATTAAAAAACAATATACCTTGATATAATACATACCCGGTATTCATATTGTTAATGTTGAGTTCATTATACTAAACAACTTGAGAAAGCCCGAAGGGGCGAAACTTTGTTTGTTAGGTTGAAATAAAGAAGTCGGGGAGCAGACTTATAATGTGTGCGGACATTCCATTTTCTTCTTCATTTGATCTTTTTTGGGTCCATCACCGTTTTTAAAAACTGTGGCGATGTGCATATCTTTATTCCTTTTTTTATTTTTATTTTTATTTTTTTTACATATTTATATCCACATAATGTAATATGAATTGCGCCATTCCAATCCTGGGCCGCAATGGAACATTACAGTAAAATATTCAGCCTTACAGAATCATCCAGGTCCATTTTTTACGATCTGTGTTAAATTAACATTTTACTGTGAGTGAACGAACACCAACAAAGAGTAAGACCTTTGCTCATCGTCCCACACACACACACACACACACACACACACACACACACACACACACACACACACACACACAAAGAATAAACCAAAGGTAAATTAAACTCCTCATGGTCAGACTGAGCTCAGTGCACTATGCACAGATGAAATAAGACCGAAGCCACAGTGAGATCAGGGATGACAGCTTATTTCTACATTTTCTGCTTTAACAACAAGGCTACGTATGAAACTCAGTCAGACAGGAAATCACTGGTTGGCATTCTAATTAGATTTGGAAGAGGAGACACACAATGCCAGTCTCTTCCCATCTCTCACACATGCACACACGCATGCACATACTAACCATACGTATGAAGACAACATTTTTTAGAACCGCAATATTATGAATGCCATTTTTAACCTTAACGCTGAATATAACCAACCTTCAAACTCTGTGAACTTGTACATCTACTGTATTTGGTGTGAGGACAAGGAAGGAAAATGTTCTATTTCTCAAATTCTACTATACTACTAAGTGTAGTAATACAAGTACACCAACAAACTCTGTGTCTTCCTCATCATGCCACTCACTCTCTCTGCCACCTCTCTCGTTATATTGTCTCTCTCTCTGGGTATGTTTCACTCTTTCTGTATGTCTCTTACTCACACTATCTGTGTGCCGGTCACTGTCTCAGCCTGTCTCACATAATGTCTCCCAATTTCTATGGTAAGATTAAGACGAACAACGAAGAATGATCGATCCTCTTCCCCATGCCTATCGTATGACCCTAGATTAATGAGGCACTACTCTACGCTCTATGCATTTGATTACTGTGTTTACCTTGCTCAGAGTGTGCGTTGCATGTGCCGTGAGCTTGTAGATCAGCTATTTTTGCATGACCCCTGCTGTACAACAAAGTATTACGCCTCAAGTGGTTACTCACACTAGTCAATTTACTCAATCACCTTAAGAATCTATCTCTAGCTATGATGAATAGCTTGGAATGTCCCTGCTATCACTCGGTGACTGTCATGATGTCAAGAATACCTGAGAAGACATGTCACTCTGGATGTTTAAACAGGTGCCCAGGCACAGAGACACACCTTAAGACTGCTTGTGTGTGTACTGTGTGTGTGTGTGTGTGTGTGTGTGTGTGTGTGTGTGTGTGTGTGTGTGTGTGTGTGTGTGTGTGTGTGTGTGTGTGTGTGTGAGTGACATAAAATGTAAAGTGTGTGAGAGAGGAATAACTGCAAAGGTTTCAAGTCAACATTCAATGGATTCTGGAATTGCCACAGTAAGAGAAAATGCAACGGAAAAGAGACAAGTCCACACATGGCATGACAGTACAAGACACACGCACACCTGAGAAACTCAGGATTGACAGGAGGAAAGAGGTGAGGTTCCCCCATGATTGGCCCCAATGAGACTTAAAGAGGAAGTGGCAAGTCTACTTCCCTAGCCTCGGTACCCAGGCTTTCATTTTCGTCAGCTCAAAAACTACTTCCCTAACACGGAAGGACTTTGCCGCTGGTGCCCACCACAAAGGTGAGACTATAGGGAAGTAACATGAGAAGTAGCCAGGTGAAAGTATACACACTCTGACTTTGGTTGCGCGACACGACAGGCAGCATGCATGCATGCGTGGCATTGCGTGAGCACGCGCACAAGGCTGCACTTGTCTGTGTCAACTCATTACACCAAGTAAAGTAACTACAGGTATTTATTTTTAAACAATGAAACAGACTTAGTATTACACACACACACACACAGCCAGCCATAGAGGGAAATCTGATTAAGCCACGTACTTGCTGCTATGCAAATAGGTTGAACAAGCAGTCAATTTAAAACTGATCTTAACAGACAGGGAAGAATACATGCTTCGTCCAGCCTTTGACATTTTGTCTTATCTGGAGCATTGTATCAATAACCAGGGCTTCTGCATCATCTCGCTCAGGGACATTTTGCGAGGACAAATGGCTGCAGTGGGAATTTAACCAGGGACCTCTCTCGTCTGGGAAACATTCTAGGACAGTTACTGGTTCTAAAAGTGGGGTCCAGACTAGAGAGGTCCTTGAAGGGGTTCCAGCGGGTCCCCAGCAAAATGAGGAAAACTGTTCAGTCAATTTAGCCGCAGCGGCATTATTATTCTATTTCATATTATTAACAAACTAATTTGGCAAATGCCTTTTTGGCCAACATGAAGTAGGCCTACTGTTGGAGAAACAGAATACAGTCAGACAGAGACAAAAAAGATGTTGTGGATAAACCAGCAAGGCTTTGACTAAAAATTCTCCCCAAAAAGTTGCCATGTTCATGACTACCAAGGGCAGATTCACACTATAGTCGCAGGTGCGCACTCAGGATCACGTAGCAGATGTTGTGGTACTAGTGTGAATGCTGCGTACCGTTCCCGGGAGCGGATCACCCAACCATTCCCGGGACCGCATGGAGGGAGGCGTCTCGGCACCGATTCAAGTGTACTCGGATACGGATCGCTGCAATGTGAAAGCATTGAATACAGTTGAATGAAGTGTACTCGGGTGTGGAAGAATCATGGCCAGCGGGGACCAGGCAATCGTATTCGGGAACAGTTTGAATCAAACGGACTCCCCCAAAAAGTTGCCATGTTCATGACTACTAACAGTACGTTTTAACAGCGGGCAAAAGCCAGACGAATTTTCCGAAGGTGCATTATTTGGGACCCGGCAACTACCGCGATAGTAGGCGAACAGGCAATGGTCGAAAAGTGGGCAAGGGAACGTCGCCCGAAAAGATACAAATAATTCATCTTTACGGGTGATACTGGGCGATTAGGCGATGTGTCGGCTGATGCTCGCCCGCTGTTAAAACATACTGTAACTGTAAGGGCAGATTCACACTATAGTCGCAGGTGCACACTCAGGACCACTTGGCAGATGTTGTGGTAGTGTGAATGCTGCGTACTGTTCCCGGGAGCGGCTCAACCAATCATTCCCGGGACCAATTGGAGGTAGTCTCGGGACCGATTGAAATGTACTCGGATACGGATCGCTGCAATGTGAAAGCATTGAATACAGTTGAATGAAGTGTACTCGGGTGTGGAAGAATCAAGGCCAATGTGAATCATGACCTGCGGGGACCAGGCAATCGTATTCGGGAACAGTTTGAATCAAACTGACTCAGTGTAAATCTGCCTTAAGTAGTTAACCACTTACTTTCTAGTCTAGTACAGAATAATATACGGGTAAATCAATATCCTACTCGTGTGAACGAGAAGCGTTTACATTGACAATGAAAACTGAATTCTAAATGCTTCATGTAATGCCCTGTCAAATAGGTCTACAGCTAAGTGAATCGTGACACTGCGATACTAATCACGATCTGTCATGTTATGCAGTGGTGGGGATGTTTTAATGGGTTCTGATCACACTGGGGGCTGATGTGATTCCCACTAACAAATAACCACCACTAATACAATACTTATGGTTGACCGGGTACGGCGGGTACCCAGGGTCAACTTGACCCTGGGTCCCCGGAACCCCAGGGCTGTACACTATATTCCGCTAGAATTTCCCTCTACTACGACCAAGTCTTTAAGGTAAAATAACACGCTTAACGATCTACTATTTTCGCCGAATTCAAGTGGTTACATTACAGTCAAGTCGACACACAAACTGGTGTGACACATAATGCTTCAGAAAACAGTCAAGGGAGGTTCGGTTGTGAGTTATGTAACGCCAATGCCAGCGCGAAATATCATTCCTTTCCCCTCCTCTCTCCCTGTTGATGGATTTAACAGCTCAGATTTAAACAGCACAGAAGGAAGAAGCACAGACTCCAACTGAACTGACAACTCCCACAGCAACAGCAAAACAATCATGGCTGACAGCTGCATATCAGGTTTTTGGAGAGTGAAATTCTGGTTTCCTCCGGGAGTGTGCTCAGGTGTGTGGTGGACTGTGGAGAGAGATTAGCAACAGGAGAGTAACAGGGACTGGTGAGAGACAGGCCTCGCGGCCGGGGCAAAACAAAGTTTAGTATTCTTGCTCCAAAATGTCACCAACTGACCAATTTATACCCCGTCGTACGACGGCGTCGCCCGTCGAAAAGAACAGATCTACCAGATGTGTAGTAGATCCGCTGTCAAGCTTTCCTCGTTGATACACAACAATCATTCCCCAAATTCTTAACCGCTTGTGCTGTTCTCTTAGAGACGTAGAGCAACAAAGTAACCAAATGAGAAATGACGCACAAGAAACAAAACATTACTGACACACACACACACACGCAAGAAGCAGACAAACTTACGATGCATTTCCTTCCTAGGTGGTTGAACAGACATTCGTTCTCATGGGGTGTCATGAGCATGGAGCCCACGTTACCCCCTCGCCGCTGGAGCGGTGGGTGTCCGCTCATTATTCACTCGTTATCTACAACAAAACAATGCAATACTCGGCGTGTCCCGGGGAAATATCACCGAAGGCAGACGATAAACAAGTCCAGGGTACTTCTGGCATCCGTGTGGCCTTCCTTCAGCCGAACATTTAAGATTCACACACAGATTGAGATTCGGGTCAGGGTTTTTTAAATTTTCCGAACGTCAGGGCGGCTGACGACGAGCACAAAGAGATGTGCCACTTTCTCCCCCCCTCCGTTTAGAAGCAGGTCAAACGACGCAGAGACGTCTTTCTGGAAGACGACAAAACCAAAAACTTTTTTTTTCTTTCCTGGGAACTCTCCTCAACCACATACACTATGCCAGAGCCACAGCCAGTCCCCATCCAATCCAACATGGCAGTGGACGGACCGGTGTTGCCAGATATTGCGAGAGAAACAAGCAACCAGGTAAAGGAAACCCACGAAAACTAACCTCGCTTCACCAGGCTTTCCATACGAAAACAATCCCAAAAGACTAGGCTACACAAGTACACATGTGACATGAGCACTTTATAAACCAATATATCTCTACTATTTTCAAAGATTTGGGGGGAAAAAAGTAAAAGAAACAATTTTAATCTATGATTTTAACAACACCAAACTTGTGTGGTGGTGGACTGGTCCCACTGGTCCTCCTATCCCTCCCTGGCACAATATTGTCAGATGGGGGTCCAAGTCCATGGACAAGAAATGGAGGGAACCTTGACATGGAAGTGTTTGAGAACCACTGATTTAAACGGACATATATAATTATGTATGTAATTATTATTTCAAGCAAGTCTAAACAAGCAACCATGCCCTATACATCTTCAATGTTTACTTCACCTGTAGGCCTACTGTATATTTACAATCGACTTTACAGAAACCAAAACGTATAAGCGGACATGGCAACACTGTAGACCGAACCGACCCAATCCTACAGGATAGGGGAGGTGGGCACCACACTTCGCCTGACGTTGTCTTTCACACCGAACAAGATATCAATTCTTGGAGTTACAAACAACGGGAGTAGGGTTCGGATCGTATACAAAAGTACAGTTCAACAAACGTCACGTAAAACGAGTTGTTTTAATATGGGTGCGCTCGCTAACACCCCATTGGTGTGGAGATGGTACGGTCGCGTTCGCCCGTGGTTTTCCTGCCAGGAATGTACGCATGCGCAGTATGAACCAGATACGTGTTTATACTTTGCCGTACGACGGTGTCGCCAGCCTGTAAATCTGCTGTACTTTTAACCTCGCCTCACCAGGCTTTGATAATGAGTTATCAAACTGCAGACCAAATCCTGATACCTTTAAACCTGAACACCTGCTACTAACTAGGTGATATAATAATAATAATAATAATAATAATAATAATAATAATAATAATAATAATAATAACAATAATAATAATAATAATAATAATAATAATAATAATAATATAATCACAATAATATATCAATGTGTCAATGTGGGCTAATATTGTTCACTTTAATGCAATCTTATTTTTAATGTTCTGCAACTTCCATCTTCTGTAGCTAATATTTTGGAAGAATGTAGGTCTCCTATTGTTTAAATCTGGCATGAATTGTTTTGTCTACAATACTTTTTTAAATAGCATCTCTACAACCTCACAAAAGCTTGTAGCTATTTTTACTATTCATCTTTTAACACATTTTGGAAATGAAACCTTCAACTTGATTTTCTTTTTGATATTCTTCAGCCTAGCTGGCATAATAGATTTACTGGATTGCAAAAAATAATTACAAAATAATTACAAAAAATAATACCAGTATACGGCTCTCCTCAGTAAAACGCTTGCACAATGTAATGGTCCTGTTATTGTAATAAACTGTAAATGTATAAATACCTCGGAAAATCACATCTGCTCCAGTTAATCCATAATAGCCTGCCTGAGGGGGGTGTTTAGTACATTCACAATTCTTGCCATTTTGTCTTGGATCAGTTATTTCTCAACCAGAGGGTTGAAAGCCAAATGATTATTAAATGATTAAACCCACAACCCACTATGTGTAGTGCAGGGTTTTCTACAGGGTCACGGCAGCAGGCAAAGAGCATTTAACAAAACTGTGTCATAACCCTGGTGTCCCTATTTGGGGCGCATCATATGATGCCTAATATTATAGGCAAGCATTTTTAAAGATTTGGGAAAATCTTTAGAAATGTCAAAAAGGTTCTGAAATAGCAAACATAGATGATATACAAGCTCACGCTTCACAACACACATCATTATAACTGTCTGGCTAATACTACTGGAACTTGACCTTGTTGTCAGGTCTTCAGTGTTGTTTTCATTGACTGACTAAAACTATCGGTTTTTACTGACAAAAACTAAATAATATAAACTAAGTAATATATTGACAATTTAGTCAACACATAACAACTAGACTATAGGGATGGACTAGTGGAGACAATATCCAGTAGAACTAAAAGACTTGTGCTTGTGTGTTGCGCTCTAAAGAATAGCGGATCTACAAGCTCACAGGATGCAACCAAGTGTATAAAATCTGCCATTACAACGCCATCAAGGCCTGCCAAAATACATTTTAGTCGACAAAATCAACTGTAGATTTACTAGACTAAAACTAAAACATTTCAGATGACTAAAATATGACTAAAACTAAATGACATTTTATTGCAAAAGATTATGACAAAAAAATTGCTCGCATGGTCTCCATTTGAGAAGCACTGACAGATACAAGAGATTACATCACGTTCTACATTACACTAATCCAAATAGCAAGGACTATATTGTGTCACTAAATATTATATTACATATTTTAACAACGTGCCTCAGGGCTGATTGGAGTCAACTATAGTTGTAAGCAATCTGGATGCTTCACGTTGTTCTTTTATTTTTTATATTCTATTTTCGCCAAATGTTCTATAGTTTTGCCAAAGGTTATATTGTTGCCACATGTGTCCTATTATGACATGGTCAGAATAGGGTCACTAAAGCTTCATGTGTTAAGACCTGACACAACACACTGTGACACACACACATATCACCTGATACAATACACACACACACACACACACACACACACACACACACACAAATTGCCGATCTACAATTTGAGCAAAAGTACTGAGTTACTTAACCAAGTAAAAAGTAACTAAGCTGAGGAAAAAGTACTAATGTGTGTAAAAAGTAACACAATACCCATTATTACAGTAATAACATACACAAATCAAACAACACTTAATTGTTATCAAGCTGATGTCTAGAGTCTAAAGTCTACCTTGAGAAAAAAATGAAGGGGCTCAGTTTTAGTTGAGTGTCACTTCAGACAATCAGTCAAAAACAAAGATACAAGAGAACATTTTGAATGTAAAATCAACACTGTTATAACTTGCATTTAGACTAGTGACTGTTTCATGAAGAAAAGACAAGGGTAGTCACAATAATAGCATGCTGAAGTGCTGCAAGGCACCCACATCTCTGATTGCAGGGATACATTCTAGTACAAATATTCATAACCATGATAACCAAAGCCAAAATTAATGTTTCGGAATCACACTGCTAGAGCCGTAAAAATCCTTTCTTATCGGGGGCACTGCAGGCATATGTTTTCAAATGGGGGTCCGCAGCCTAATAAATGTCAATTTGATCACTGATCTAGTTGTCAGGGATGCCCTATAGCCCTAGCCCCACCTCCACAAATACAGACAGTTATATAATGCTTAGTTGAGCCCTCACCACACATCTTCCTAAGTATGTTTTACTTGTAAAGTACTGCATGTGTGTGTTTATGTTTGCCTCGGAAAGCTATGCAACCCATGCATGTGCAGTCGTGTGTGCCATTGCGTCTGTACAGTATGTCGTGTCATTATGTGTGGAGAGTGTGTACCATAGTTACCGTACCGTACGTACATGTTGTTCATGTATGTTCGTTTTCCTGAGCCCCAGGCTGTCCCTGACATCCTTCCATCCCAGCAGGGTCACTTTGAGGGGAGAAGGACACACTGTTATGTAGCTCCAGCCTCCCACAGGAAATGTATTTATGGATGACAAGTTGACAACGTTTCGACCCCTTATGGGTCTTCGTCAGGTATCCTTGTTTTCTTCATATCTCTATTATTTTCCCTTCTTGAAAACTGCAAATGATGGGAGCTTGTACGGCAATGAATTTCCACCCACATTTGTATACCAGTTGTATACCAAAAAAATATATATATATATATATGTTTTTTTGTTCCGGCTTTCGCCTTTATTTTATATTATTTTTTATAGAGGGACCAGTAGGCTGACAGGAAATGGGGGAGAGAGATTGGGGGGTGACATGCAGTAAAGGCCTTCGGGATCGGGAGTCGAACCCATGGCACACTGCCTGGACCGCTGAGCCACGGCCCAGGCCATGTGAAAATAAAGTTGAAGTTCAATGGTGGACAAAGTACTTTAAAATGTTAGTTTCATTTATAAGAATAAAAGTATTGGCAGTCATTAAAATATACTTTTACTAAAGTAAAAGTACTCAAATTGACCAAAATGTTTTGGATGTTTTCAAACATATAGCCAATACAAGCTCACAACAGCTGACGTTGTGCGCTTCTACATTGGCTATTTTCAAATATCTGATGTATAAAATAGGGTATTTCAAACCTCTAGTCTAGATTAGAACAAAAGCCAAATCAAATATGATGTCAAATCTTAAGTAAAAATGAACTTTACATTTTTACTTCGCATTTAATTTGTGTACTCATCCCAGTAGTCATTCAGTTGTGAAAACAGACAATTAGAAAAGAGTATAGGTTATTTATTGATTGATTGAATTAACAGGCTTTGAGCCAAGCCACTACACTACGGTGGTCAGAATCGGTATTGGCAGATGTGAACCTGCAAATAGAATCAGATATCGGTCATAATCGTGCACCCCTAGTATTTTGTTTACTGTATCTTGTCATATAAATCTGAATCTGCAGTGTAAAGAGTAGAATATTTGACTAAGATGTAGTGGAGTAGAAGTATTAGATAATAAAAAACTGGAAATACTCAATTAAGGCAAAACAGTACACGTAGTTTGACTTGATACAGTGAGAGTAGACTTAGGCTATAGCTGCATGCGTTGTCCTGCATAGGGAGAGAGTTTAACTTCTTTGTCAGACTTGAAAAACCAGAGAAACTGGCACCTGAGCCAAGAAGCCTCAGGAAAACTCGACCATACCCTGACGGATCCACAGTTACTTATGTTCCTCCCTGAGTAGCTCACACAGTGTTATGTGTGACAACAGCCCTCCTACTCCATTTGCCACTGTCATGCTGTGTCTGTGTGTGTGTTGTGTGTGCGTGCGTGCGTGTGTGTGTGTGTGTGTGTGTGTGTGTGTGTGTGTGAACCTAAAAGAGAGTAACACAGATGCACTTCAAGGCACTCACACACAGCGAAACAGATGCCCGCTCAGCCAGCTGGCCCTGGATCTGGAACACAAATAAAGTCACCAGATTGGAGATTCTGACTTTCAATTGTACATATTTAGTTTTGATTATATTGTTCCACTTTTTCTCATGCCAATAAAGCCCATTCCATAGGTTCCTGCTAGGTGGATCTTTAGAGTAATCTATGTGGAATTGAATTTAACTGAATTGAAATGGAATTAAATTGGAACACCCATGAGTCTGGTGCAGACCGGAACGGATATGGAGAGAATGAGTGAGAGAGTACGGTAAGCAAGTGTGTGTGTGTGTGTGTGTGTGTGTGTGTGTGTGTGTGTGTGTGTGTGTGTGTGTGTGCATTCGTGCGTGCGTGCGTGTGTGAGAGAGAGGGAGAGTATACAGCCTCGCAGTAATAGAGAGATGGCGAGTGTTGGCAAGTGTCAAGAGAGTGGGTGTTGGGTGGGTCTTAGAGAAAGTGAGAGAGAGAAACAGAGAGTGGACTGTCAGAGACAGGGGGCAGGTCATCCAGGTGGTATGTAGACTAGGTACAGCACCCACCCACCACAACGGAGCCCCAGGTACAATACCCAGCTGCAGTGCTTCTTCAGGCACTTCTGAGTGGGCCAGCTGTAGTATAGCTGTATAGCTTATTTTGTCCCAATGCATTCGGCCCAAGGTGCTCCAGATGGTCTATGACACTATTCCACAATCTCCGAATGCTATATAGAGTCTGGAACTATAGCGCCCCTGAGCTGAGTAAGGAAACTGCCATTTCCGTTCACGAAAATATATTTTAAAAATATCTTTACATTTTATTTAAAGATACGAAACGATACGAAACTTTCACTCAGGATAGCTCTTCCGTTGGTCCAGACTGTATGATGAAGCATTTGGACATTTCCGAGAGTTAATGGCAAGCGAGCTCTTCCAGTGTGTATTGGGCATTGAGCTACATGGGTCTAGGCCTAGGGCAGGGGTCGTACCTTTGGTGACGAAGTCATTAGATGGTGGGCCAGAATATAAACATTGGTTAATTTAAGAACTGGAATTTTGACTGACCAGCTTATATGCAAATGTTGTTGCTATAAAAGTTAATAAAGATTTGTGTGGCATAACTGCATACTGTACATACTGATAGAACTGCGTGTGTAATCAAATGTTACAGGTGCTGATAGAAGTGAGGTAATCATTTTGTGCATCCTTGAATGTTGTAGCCTACAAAGGGGAATTAGTTCATTAACAAAATCATAGACAGACAGACTGTCTAAACAGAGATAAACAAGCTCTTTCATTGTATAGCAACTCAAGGTCTTCTTAGAAACAGCTCATTTTTCCAGGTGTTTTTTGCCTAAAACTGGGCATATGGCTGGGAGAGACTTCCCAGCAGGTGCTTCTGTTCACTTTTCTTATTTAGATAAGTGAATTGGATCTTTCTTGATATCCATCATGTAATGAATTAGGGAACATTGCATTAAAAAGCAGCAAAGAAAATATGATATAGTGGCTGGTGACATGCAAAGATTTGGTCTGGTGCATACAAAAATACAAATACGAAAATGACAAAATGTACTCTCCGTTTATATTCAAACAAACCAATAACTTTCTTGCAGTCCTGATTTGATTTGATTTGAAAATTGTATCCATGTACTCAGGCCCAGGCCACACTATCTTTTGATAGTGAAGTCCACGTGAAGTCCATCCAGCTGCCTCACGCGTTGCAACAGAGTGTGGTGACAGCCGAAGGTTTGACCTTTAACAATCACTTTGACCCTCACCGTGCTCTGAGCTGCGCTTCCTGAAAATGGAACACTGTTTCAGGGAGACACATTTGGAGGTAGTACCAAACCTACTGTACATTTCATCGCTGTCAAGCATGACATTTCTTAACTCTGTATTCAACCTTTTAGTTTTTTTCCCGCAGATTTAGGCCCTTCTTGATCACACTACACGTAACACAAAAGCATCAAAAGTAAGAGATCGGCAAGCTCGAAAACGTGGTGCGAAGTGTGGAGCGTGTAGATCTACTTTTTCTATTTTCGAATTTGAATCCTGAAAAGTCACGGCTTTGGAGGTTTTGTGGTTTCAATCCCAGAGACGATTTACATCCATTTCAGGTTAGTTCTGAGCTTTGGCTCAGAACACACACACACACACACACACACACACACACACACACACACACACACACACACACACACACACACACACACACACACACTCAAAATGAGTCACTGACAGACAGACAGCTCGGTAAAATAATGTGTGTCTGTTAACTCTCTCAGGTCCAAACGTCCCAAGTCAATAGCAGACCTACAAGCTCACTGGTACGTCGTACGCGACGCCCAGTGAGCTTGTAGGAGCAGTATAGGAGTGGCCTGCTGCTCTCAACCAACGCTCCCTTTGGTCGTTTTCAGGATGATTGACGTGTCCCTCACCCTAATTTGGAGCTCTGGCTCATGGACTTCCGACTTATTTTGGTATTTCCATTAACACCTGAATGCAGCCTGACTACTGACCATAAACCAACCAGAATCTCAACTGAGAATACAGGTTCTGTTTCAAAGAGTAGAGATTAACTCTGGGCTCTACATCATAAAAGGAGATCAGACCCTCCTCATAATCCACAAACACTCCCACTTTCTGAGAGCTCCTCTCTTACAGGGAGAGAGAGAGAGGAGTACTAGAGTCAACAGCAGCCTTCCTCAACCATATAGTCCAGTAACCATTGTTGGGTCTCGTATAGATTCTTCCCTTCCTGTTGATGAACTCTCTGGCCACTCCTATTGCCCAGGCAGTCTTCCCTACAACCTGGACCTCAAAGTAAAACCTTCCTGAGGAGAAGCTTTGTTTTTCTAAGACACTGAAACATGTAGAGAATCTCTCTTTGTTGTTTGGCAGATTCTTCCATACGTTTCCATGACTCACTTGTTTTCCATCCTCAGGCAGGATGAGTTCGCAGTGTGCTGTATCAGGGTCCAGCGTTACATCCACAGCATAGTGCTGAAATCTCCTCAACTCAGAATCACACAGTTTCTCCATCTTTCTCTTGGTAGGGTGTGAGGGCCACATATGATGGCCACACAAAGTTGGTAAAGCATGGTGGAAACATGTCTTTTTCGGTTTATATTTATTTTCAGCACTACTACATTCTACATGCATAAAGGACTACACACAACACAACCGGTTGAATGACACACTATTTATTACAATTGTGGTGATAAAGTTATTTAATGTTTTTGTTTTGAGTACTGGAGTTTAAATGGCTGGTCACGGAAAGAAGGGCCAGCTGCTTCAGATTGGTTTATAAGGAGCTAGGTAATTGGACTGCACCATGTCCCCTTTGCAATGGGTTTGGGCAGGGATTTATGTTTGAATTTATAATGATTTTGAAGAAATGCATTTTGATATTTCATTTTAATTATGTTTCTTTTGTTTATGATTTAGTGACGTGTTGTAGTGGATTATGTTGTAGTGATTTGTAGTACAGGGGCCTGTTTCACGAAACTTGGATTGGAGATAAACCGGGATTTAACACATATCCTGGTTTAATATATCCTGGATCAGCGATTAACCGGTTTCATGAAAGCTGGTTAATCTTGCCAGATTAATTTAACCAGTTAACCTGGATATGTTGAGGCTTGATTCGGTTTCATGTGATGCTACATTAGTTACCATGGAAACTAATGCTTTGGAGTTAGCCTGCTCCGGACCAGGCTAACAGCCAGGTTTAACCTAATCCTGATGTCTTTACTGTTCATTAAGCAGTCAAACTGATCACAAACCAGACTTATTCAATCAGACTTATTCAATTATTATGGGTTTATGTTGCCTTATTTATTTGTATCGGTCTGCATTAAAGGACTAATTTAAGCACTATATAAAATCAAATAACCAAAATATATAGGCTGCACAACATCATGACAGCTTGTGAGCTTGTAGATCAGCTGCTTTTGGTGATTGTTCCTGGCCCCCGTCTGGACATCAACTCCTTTCCCCAATTAAGGTAGCAGGAGGGAGTTATGGCCAAATATCCCAATGCGACAATATCATTATGCTTACAATATTAGGAATTCTGTTTTAAGTTAATATAGTTAATAAACTCTGTTAGGTCACAGTCTCACTCTCAAGTCCTCCTCCTGTCCAGCAAGTGGAAGAATGCTCCGGGGTCCCCTCCCTATCGGTCCTCTCCTTCCTCTTCCTTGTGGGACGTCAGCAGCCTTCCCTTAATTGGGGTGACACATATTTGTATGTGTATTATATTCCCTGCTCTAGTTTTCTTTACAGTGGAGGAAAAAGTACTCTTTACTACTAAGTAAATGTAGCATATTGTGAGCATATTGTGAGCTTGTAGATCGGCTATTTTCAAATGGGCTGGACCTAATGGATGTTTTGCAAAATCTACAAAGTAACTAGTAGCAACTAAAGTTTTCAAATAATTGAAAACAATATTTGTCTCTGAAATGTAGTGGAGTAGAAGTAAAAGTATATATTTATATTTAGCTTCTGTTAAACTCAAACAAAGACATAACCTCCAATGCTTTGTCCTTTAGCAAGTTAGGGCAGCCTTGTCTTAATGATGTTCAGATTACCACTGCCCTCTTGTGGCCATTGCTGGGCTGTTACAATAAGGAACTTGCAGAAATCATTATATTCTCATGATAAAGTGATCTGTGCTCGCCTCATAGTGAGTTAAAATGAGCAAACGTTTCTGATGACATAACGCGAATTGTGATGTGCATTTTGTAGCTTGCTTCTGAACTAATGATGCCTCTTTTTTTATCAAATCAGATTCGGGGATGACATCAGAGTGGTACGTGGTACCAAGAGAAGCCTTGGTGACCTGGAGGTACGTGTGTTCCTCTAAGGTGTGTTCACGTTCACGTGAGGGAAGGATTGACCCGGAAGAGCAAACGGCTTTGACCTGACCGCAGGTACGTCAACAATTTGAAATGGTGTGGAGCGAAATGTTTGTCTGTAAGTATCCAGTGTCTGTAATCTATCTAATTATGGTTTATTTCTAATATCACGCAGATCTGATGCTGTACCCAACTCTTTGCATGGTGAAATAAATACGTTAAAAGCATGAAGAGCTGCCCGTGTGACGTTATTGGGGCTGACACACAGGAATAAACAGCACGGCATTAGAATGGCGCACGGGATCAATTCCTTGATAGATCCGAGGCTCTCACAATTATTGTATTATTTATGTACTGACTGTACATAATATATATATTATATATGTACATATGTACATGTGCGTATATGTTCATATAAGTGCATATGCACATATATGTTGGGGGTCCAATTTCATATATGCCACATATGTCTAACATAAGTTTCATATTAGGCTATGTCTAACATGTGTGTGAGACGCAACTTGGCCTGTTGTAAAGCCGTGGATATGCACGGCTTGCCGGGCTTGGGATACACTGCCATGTCTTCCTTTCTCAGAATGCATTTCTTTAATGTGAATTCCAATTAAGGGATTTGATTTCCCAAAAGTTGCGTAACTGATCTGACAGTGCCTGTTCCTCTCCGACGCTGATGTGCATCACTTCAATGTCCACAACTTCAGTCATGATATTTAGCGTGGTGACTTCTCCTTGCACCGCAGCCATCCAAATACACTTTCCAGTGCAACTAGTCCTTCATTCAGTCTCTCCATTTTTCCTGTGACCATTTTCCAATATGGTCTCCGCCAATTAGGACTCATAATTCCACTGCATCCATCCCTTATCCCTATGATGGGTACCTCTGCTATGGGCATTCCTTTTGCTTCCAAGTCCCTCCTTATCTTTCCGTTTGGCGCTTTAATCATAGAAGAGCTCAACTTGGGTGTTTCCAATAAATGGACATCAATGCTTTGATTGTTAATATTTCTCAAACGAGCCTTCACTTTCCTGCAGGTAATTCTCTTGGGTGTTATTTTGGAACCAAACACGTACATATTCAACGTTTCTTTACCTATAACTGGCAGGTTAAGTGCTCTGGAAATATCCTAATGCAACTGCGGGTGCTACCCCAATAGGCACCTGGCTACTTGGCTTTGCGTTGGTGCATCTATCCAAATGGTAGCTGTCTGCAGTAATAGGCCTATACTGTACTATTGTCAGAGTTCCTTGCTACACTATAACTGCCTCTGCAACACTGTGGTCAGCCTGTCTGTCGTTGCCGTGGTCGGCGCGTCTATCATGCGCTGTATATTGACTGGCTGTTTGATTGCAAACTGTTTTGTGGTGTCTGCGCCCGCACTCTTCACAGTGAATGCCCTGCGTTCTACAATTACGCGCGACATGCCTGCCTAGTATAGTGCCTAGTGCCTAAGGCTACCAGACATACAAAACACCTGCATGGCTGCCTTGTTTCCTCGGTGTTTCTCTTCTTATTTCAACAGTCACTTCAGTACAGTTATTGGATTTGTGATTACCATTACAGTCTAGAATATGCATTTTGAATCATCTCTGAATCGCAGCATGGAATGCAGCTGTCGAGGCAGCGCCGCAGCTGTAGGTTTTCCCTTTTTCCGTTCTTTTCGCTCTGAGCGCTCTCTTGATTCTCTCTCTGGGGGGTCATGCGTTCCTTGCGTAAGATTGGCCGTTCTCTCACGGCTCTCCACTTCTTTTTGTACAAATGACATTAGGTTTTTTTTTACACTGAACGTATTGTTCTTTCCATCATCCTCATCACCGCCAGTTTGACGAGTGAAGTTAGTGAACCCTAATGTGATTTCCTCCGGTTAGTCCGGTATCATTTTCATGAGAATTGGGCACAATATACGTTTCCATACGTGTCGGATACAACTCCCATTTAATCTAGGCTTCTTAGCTAGTGCTACTGAAGCTGGGGTTACTGTAGCAGCAATGCATTATTATAGTTTTGAGACTCATTGAGCCGACACATACATTTGTAGTAGGCTACATTAAGTTTCTCAGTAAGGCATGAGTGTATACTCCCACACTACAGAATAACTCACTTGTCTTGCACAGTTGCACTGCTCCACCTTGGTTGTTTCAATAATATACGCATGCAATCATAATAGGCAACCTGCAGTTTATACATGCTTGCTTTCTCAAATTTAACCCACAAGGGGGCAGTATACAGGGGACTCTGCTCTGAAGAGATTTACTTTAACCTCAGGTGAACATGAGTGAAATTTCCTCCCCAGCATGTTCACTTGAGGCTGAGCATACAGTATACGGCGCTGCCTATACAGATCCTCATCATCAGACAGTATCACATGTCCCAGATACGTAGCTTTACTGCAAATGGATAACACCGGCTGATCAGATAGATACAAGGAGGGAAATGAGAGGTTTTTATCCCCTTTTGTCCTGCAGAATCATTTGGCATTATAGGCTAGCTATTTGATATCATACACTACCCCATAGTCAGAGCATACATTTAGCAGCTGTTGAAAGCCATCTTTTAGTCATAAAAGTTTCTTGAATAGTTTTCATTTAGTTTAAGTCTCATTTTAGTCACCTGGAATGTCTTGGTGTTAGTCGACTAAATATCATAAGATCATAATAAATGTAGGCCTACAGTTGATTTAGTCGACTTAAATAAATTTTGGTGGGCCTTGATGCCGTCATAATGACTGATTTTACACTTTCTGAAATTGAAAATAGCCGATCAAGCTCACGTGTCGCTCTGCAACGCGTTGTGAGCTTGTAGATCTCCTATTTTCAGCATGCAAATTGACTTACTGGATCTCTTGTCCACTATAGTCCCTTCCTAACATTTTTGTCTAGTTTTTATTTGTTGACGAAAATGTCAATATATTTAGTTTTAGTCATCATAGCTTAGTTTTCATTTAGTTCCCTAGAATAGAATTAGTCTACAAAAACAACACTGCAACAAGCCTGCAAGTTGCAACAAAGGACGAAGAAAGGCACAATTAACAGACCTTGGGCTGTTACAATGCCATACATTATGCTGTTGACAGAATCTGTCTTGAAAAATGTATTATCTCCGCCAGGCTGACGTGTGCGACTGTGCACTTGCGTGTGTGTGTGTGTGTGTGTGCGTGTGCGTGTGCGTGTGCGTGTGCGTGTGCGTGTGCGTGTGCGTGTGCGTGTGCGTGTGCGTGTGCGTGTGCGCGTGCGCGTGCGCGTGCGTGTGTGTGTGTGTGCGTGCGTGCGTGCGTGCGTGCGCAGCCTTGGCCCAAAGCCTGATTTTGAGTGTTCCAAGCAGGGGGGCAGTCAGACAGATATTTTGTGAAGCCACTAAGGAAATCGGGACTTCCTGAAAGTTCATATAATGGCCTGTTGTGGAGCTGTCATTGGGCCCAAAAAACCCCATAGCTCCATAGAGGTTCATGTATTTGGGCCCAACTTCACCTAGATTGTATTACCTTAATAAACATGGTCATGAATACTTTCTGCTTCCAGTCACTAGTTTAAAGTCTCATTTCTCATGTCATAATATTCTTTTTGGAACATTATGGTCCCATTTATTAAAAAGATTACCATAAAGTTGCGTATGTTCTGAGGGGCTACCGTTACAGTCTATGATCGGGAGCCACCCCCGTTCGAGTCAAAATAAAAACCAACGAAGAAGGGGGGAAGTTCCGCCTCATTGTCTGGGCCAGCCAATGGCCAGCTGGGCCCAAACGGATCTAGAAAGATGGCGATTTACAATTCAAGGACTGACAGGCTTCATCTTACGTCCATATCAGACCCGGAGAACGCTTTGTCCATATTTCTTTACAGTCTATGGTTCCAAGACATGGAGGAGTCTAGTTCAGTCTAACACTGTGTAAGGAATTTTGAACCAATAATGTTAGTGCCTTTTAAATTCATATTGGCAATAGTAGGTGTTTTAACTCTGGAATCTTACTCTATATCCCCTCTGCAGAATTCAATAGGCTCTATGCACACAGAAATACGTCTCACTACTTCCGGGCCCCTTCTCTATACTTCCCTCACAGTCTGTTACCGACGATACTAATGAAGGCTCGATCTGTTCCATTCTGGTCAAGCGGTCAAACTCAGTGGAAACACTCTGCTACACCAGGGTCACCAGGCCCCTCCCTGAAATTAAAACGTTCGATAACCAGTACACTAAATGGAACAGAGCCTTAATTAGTATCATCTGTAACACCTGTGAAGGAAGTAGGGAAGGGGCTCGGCCGGAAGTACCATAGTAAGAGTTATTCTGTGGGCATATAGCCCATTCAGCAAGTTTAGCAGTTTGTGAGGGGGTGATAATTACGCTGGCTGAATCCCTAAAGGTTTTGGTAAGGGGGGGTAAAAAGTGTCTTGTTTTCTTTGGCCCCTGGTCGTGGAATGACCTGCAGCTCAAGTTCCTTTGAGAAGTTTTAAAAGGATCATCTTGACTGCACAGTCCAACACCTGCACATGTTCGGATGTGTACTAGCCTTTGCATAGGCCCATATATTTATTTTTTCCTGTTTTAAAATGTACATTGTGTATGTGCTCTGTGCACAATTTGCGCCCGGTCATTGTTAGTGTACCATTGTTGGAGATTTGTTGTAAACTTTGTATAGGTTTCTTGAGGTATGTCATGGACAGTGTTGTCAAAGTTACTCTTAATTAAACAGTCATTTATTACTTATTAAAGTTAAACTACTTATTACTCCCTGCCAAACGTAACTAGTTACTTATTACTTTTTTCTCTCGCCCCCAGTAATTGCATATTTTGTCCCCAAAAGTCTTACTTTGCATTTTCAACATTTTCCTCCCTATTCTGCAGTGTTTATTTAACTCTGAAAAGTGTACTGTATAGTGTACACATGATGATAACTGCACCGATCCCTAGAGGCCAAGGAAAAACCTTTGACCTGCATTTTTCACATCTGCCTTTTATTGCGCCACCAGGAGGCCAACTTTTGTAAAAACACATTTCTTTAGATTACTTTTTAGACAAAAATCCCGCAATTTACGTGAAAGTTTTCACGCACATTACTACTAGGCTGAGAAATAAATCCCACCCATTTCATATTGGCCTGTTATAGAGCCACCAACAGGTAAATTTTTGGAACAAAATGCCTCAAATCATCCAATTGCCATCAAAGGCGTAAGAACAAATTGCAGCCTTCTCACATTGGCCTATTATAGCGCCATCAGGAGGCCACAATAAACGGACCTGGCCTGGTATAGAGACCTGTGCCCCAAGGGGCACTTTTTCTGTTCGGCTCATTTCTTTTCTGTTTCTAGAGATGCTGGTTCTTCAAACGGTTATCTCCAGGGGAGTTTTGCAATAATGTCTAGCTAGGATGATTCTGCGTCGATGGGTAACCAGATTTCTCTTGTTTTGTGTGCTTGTTGTTGTAGGAAGAAGGGCGTGTCACTGTTCTTCCCGGCCACCGTGAAAACTCTTATTTCCCGCCGCAGATTCGTCGTGTCAGTCCTGGCTGCTATCAACCCACGCTTGACACAGCTCTGGGGTAGGCAACCCGCCCCGGCAGGCTTTCTGTGAATGCTCCTAATGTTCTTATACAACTGCAAGGTATGGCATTCAGTCTATACTCTATAGTGTTGCTGCAACCCATTGTGAAAAAGGAGCAGGCCTTGTATAGAGCCCCGGTACAGTAGAATAGAAAGACTATATTAATATTGGGTTTGTTTGACCACATGATATTCCTTATATGTGACAATATATCTGGCAGAAACAGAGTGATTCTGACTTTGCCACAGAAGCCTTGTATTCTATCCCATGAATGTGAGCTTGTAGATCGAATATTTTCAGCATGGAACGTACCAAATGTAAAATCTGCCATTACGACGCCATCAAGGCCCACCAAAATGCATTTTTGTCGACAAAATGAACTGTATAGATTTAGTCGACAAACCCACACAAAAACACTTAAACATTTCAGGTCACAAAAGTATAGCTTAAACTAAATGAAATGTTATTCAAAAGACTAAAACTACAATTTGCTGTCAAAATCAACACTGTATCACATTATATCAGAGCCATTGAAGGAGGTAACAAGATGTGCACATGCACGCACTACAGTGGGCCAACAGCGCACACACCACACACACCCCCCCCCCCCGCTCGATCATGATTGGCGGAAAGATTGTTTTGACCCCCAGGGGTTAACGGGGGACAGGGAGGAACTCCTTATATGGTCAGCACACTCTATAGTAGGGAGGATTATCACAACAAAACAAAAAAAAGACGTGATATTTGAATTACGTGAAATCACTGAATATAATACGACATCTCCGTTCACTCCACATGGGGCCAGTGCAATGGCGGCTCCGTGTGGCTATCGGGGTCAGCTAATGGGGAGCCGAGTAGTTACAAAGTCCTGGACCAGAAGTTGACGGAAAGCACTAGAATCGGGCGGGGCAACAGCACAGCTTTAATGATCTTAAATTCCTTTATTTTAGATAGTTTTTAGTAATTGTACAACATAAACATTACAGAGACTTTAGTTGCCACTGTACAATACTTTAAAACAGTTGTCAGGCTGCATGAACAGCACTCGGCACTGTTTTCTGCCCCCTCAATGACACTAATCTCCTAGTCTACTCTGCAATATATGAACAAAATAATATTATTATTATTATCAAAGATGTGCCACACACATGTCACATTTGTCAGTGTACGGACAGTTCCCAGTGTCTTTCTTTATTTTCTGCTACATGCATGCACCTGGGTTTGTGTTTCTCTCTGTAGTGTGAACTATGTATGTACAGGTGTGTGTTTTTTGCGTGTGTGTGTTTTTGCATGTGTGTGCGTCCATATTACGCTGGCTACGTGACACACATACACGACACACACACACACACACACACACACACTGCCCCATGCCTAAGCAGTCATAGGCGAAAGGTGAAGCTTAAGGAAGGGTTAGAGAGTTCACATTCCAGGTAAGCAATGTGAGGCCCACCCACCCATGATGTCCTTGAATGCAACTTGACTGTTTGAGAGTCACCAGTGTTGATTTCATCGACTAAAACTATATGAAAAAACAGTTCGTCGACTACCTTTTTTCACAGGCGAAAGACAAACTAATTGGAAACTAAATGAAACCTACAGTATGCTATGATGACTAAAACTAAGACTAAATATATATAGACAATTTCGTCAACAAATTAAAACTAGACTGTTAGGAAGGGACAAGAGATCCAGTATAAGTCATTTAAACTTGGTTGCATGCTGAAAATAGCCGATCTACAAGCTCACAACGTCAAATCAGTCATTATGACGGCATCAAGGCCCGCCAAAATACAATTTAGTCGACTAAAATCGTATGGGACGCTATTTTTCTGGCCCCTGTTCACTAATGCGGGGGTCGTAGACTAACACTAAAACATTCCAGGTAACTAAGCATTACACTTGTTTACAACAGGGTCCACCATTTTCAATTCAACATTTAGAGACGTATAAATATACACTTCTATAGCAAAAAACTGGAAATCACCATATAAAGAAAGAAAAAAGGGAAAAGAAATATACAGTAAGGGGAAAAGGGGGTGGGTTGGGGGGTGACTCAGACTTGATTTATGGAGGCCAGTTTCGAATTGCAGCCGTCCATAGGTGCTCTTTGAGAGCGGGGTTTTGAAGGAGTCAAAGGATTAATGGCTGTTATAGGGCGTTCCACATTTTGGTGGCATAGGAGCTAAATGAATTTAGTCCCTTGTTTGTGCCGAATCTGGGTTGTACATGGTTTGATGAATCAATATACTGCAATAATAGAAATACTAGTGTGTAGAGTAAATACAAAAGTGTTCTTCAAAATGTACTTTCAAATAAAGTATAAAGTGTATATGAGGCTGGTTAATGTATGTTTTGTAATAATAGTCTAAATATTTCTATTCGGGAAAAACAATTCCCCACAAGATGTTTCAATGAGTTGTCTGCCGTCGGCTGTTGGTTGGTCAAGAGGTCAAGTCTGAAAAAATAAAAATAAGCACGTTGACAGGAAGACGGCGGGGGGACCCTGCCTGCCTGCTCGCATGGTTAACGCAGCGGTGACCTTTTTTCTTTGGGAGCGCTCTTGCATGATCTGAAAAAAGCTGAGACCCCCCACATTATGCTCTCTCTCTCTCTCTCTCTCTCTCTCTCTCTCTCTCTCTCTCTCTCTCTCACACACACACACATTGTGTTTTACAGAAGATTTGAACCACTTATGCAGCCCT
Organism: Protomyctophum bolini; assembly: GCF_963924005.1. Lineage (NCBI taxonomy): Eukaryota > Metazoa > Chordata > Actinopteri > Myctophiformes > Myctophidae > Protomyctophum > Protomyctophum bolini. The sequence continues at coordinate 4,664,142 of NC_137884.1, read as the reverse complement.
ATGCTCCGAACTCGTATGACGAATAGCCAATCAAGATCACAATGCCTCGCATCACGATGCGTGAACTTGTATATTGTATGTTTCTGCTCTTTTTGAGGGGCGCTAGCCCCTCCTATATACAGCTTTTGTCCCCACACGTCTCAATATTTGCCATTGATGTAAGGAGAAATGAGGTAAATTGTCCGCCAAATATGACGTAAATTTGTGGCAACACAAACATTAAATGCCATTGACAATGAAGGGAAAATTTACGTCATATGTATAGACGAGCAAATCACAGAAGTTCAGTTGTTCATGAGATGATGTATGATGATGTATAATGATAAGAGCACCCCTCACTTTTCGGGTGTGATATTTTTTTAAACGTGGCAATTAACTGTGATTTTTCAATTTTGGCAATGTGTGGCCAGGGCCGATGACCCAAAGATGGCCCAAAGACACCACTATGTCTTATCTTTTAATTTTTTTTAATTTTTAAGTGGTGCAACCACTTCATTAAGGAGCTTTGTGTGTCTCTGGCTGCCTGGCTGGGTCTGTCCCTGGCTGGGTCTGTCCCTGGCTGGCTGGCTGGCTGTGTCCGAGCATGAAAATAGCATTTGGTTGGTTTTCAAAACCAAGTGTCACTGTTGTTGTGCAGCCTAACACACACATACATATTAACTGTATATATGATGATTTCAGGTGAATCAGTACAGTACAGTACAGTACAGTACAGGGACTGGGTCTGGATGTTCCATCTGCCATGGGATTGCTAGACTGTCCTATCCGGTCCTGGACATGCCCCTCCTGCCTGTGTGAAAAGGTAGGTGGCTAGCGCACATCCAGTTCCTGTCTGGTGCTGGACTAAGGTATACATACAGAGAAGAGAGGAGAGTCCGCACACAGGTTTGCTCCAAAGGTGTTTGCTTTTTATTCAATACACCATAAATAAGACACAACGTTTCGGCCGTGAACGGCCTTCATCAGCCTGTGTGACCTTTGGGACGGCCCCACAAGAGGGCCCCGGACCTCAGGTTGGGACACACCGAGATAAAGAAATGGCCTCAGGAGGACTCAGCCAGATCCTCCAGGGCTAAGATGTCACACACACACACACACACACACACACACACACTACATTGAGTACAATAACACTTTTGCTGAGAGACGCCTGGGGGGCCCCCTCTATTTGAAGGGATTGGGGGTCTAGGGGGGGGGGTATAGAATTCAAAAGCTCAAGGGAAGAAAAATCAACCCCCTTGATGAGGCAAGACTGGAGGGGCTTATAGAAACTTCCAGAGGCCCTCATTTATTCAGCTGCCCAACGGAAAAGTACAGGGAATCATATCTGCCCATCCCCCAACCCGCCCACCACCTGCACGGCCCCCACGAGCACGCTCTCTCTCGTGTCATGGCCGCCGCGGTCCCCGACTGCCTCAGCTATATACGTGCCCCGTGCCGTTTGTGGAATTAGCGCAACTCAATTTGACGAAACAACTGCCGCATGACACGTTCCGTCCCGTCAGACAAGTCTCCGTTTGTGTGAACAATATTTTGCCCAGCGAGTGACACAGCAGAAACGGACGACAGGAGGATTAATTGCCCTGGTGCAGCTGGTTCTCAAACATTGTAAATGTGGAGTGCCGTGATCTTTGTACTTTTTCCCCGTTTTGTATGTGTCTAAATCTACGGAGTTAACATTACTCCAATACAGGGTTTTTTAGCTGATTATGAACCAGGGGCCACCACCCTGACTCAGGGCCGATTCATACTCCTATTTTACCGCTGTTTCGGCCCCCGAACCTCAAATGACGTCACATTGTAGGCTCTAGCCGAACCGACTTTTATTAGGCTCTAAAATAGGAGTATGAATCGGCCCTAAGAATCAACCTGGGGACCTCATCAAACCCTAGTCTATACACTCAAGACACTGCCCCCGCTGCCACCCTTAGATCTCCATGGAGCTGACCTGTTCTGACATTCCCTATGTTGATCTGACCTCATCAAACCCTGTACACAAGACACGCTCCATATATGGCCAGTACAGAATTCATTACATGTGTTGATCTGACACCCCATGCCAAAGCGCCAGCGCTCGCCCAGCAGTCTGCTGTCGCCCAATCGGATGCGTGCACGCCCTTTGGGGCGAGGCCGCTTCTCGCCCTTCTCGCCCTCGCCCTCAGGCCCTTTTATGCTCATCTCCAGATAGTCTGGAGACGGGGCAACCTGTGACCGTTTGGAGGTTAAATAAAGTACCAAAAGAAACTGCATTGTGGACTCAACCTTTTGGAGCCTTGGCCGTTCGAACCTTCTCACAGTCGTATATGGAGATTTTTGTATCCCCTATACAGTATAATACATAATATTATATATATAATATTATATATATATAATATAGTAAAGTTGAGGTATTTGTACTTTACTTGAGTATTTCCATTACTTTTACTTCTACTCTACTATATTGCGGATTCCAATGTTGTATTCTTCAACCCCACTACATTCATTTGAAAACTTTAGTTACTATAGTCCCTTACTCCCTATATACATTTTCAAGTTATATAGCAGATGCTATTTTCTAAAGATTATACGTTTGAAAACTTTAAATGAGACATTCTGCACATTTTGTAATTTTCAGCGCCCAAACCCAAGTAAAACATTTGTAAAAGAAAATGTAATACTTTTTCCACCACTGATAGTTGAACATTTGACCGCATGTTTGTGTGAGTTCGTTGCGGCTGGAACCTGACTCCAGGAAACGTGTGTGTGTGTGTGTGTGTGTCTGTGTGTGTTGGGGGGGGGGGGGTGCTCTTTTTTTGAGCCTATGAACGTCGACAGCAAACCCCAGACAGACGCATAAACCTGCCCCCGCAGCCCCATTAGTGAACAGGGGCCAGAAAAATAGCGTCCCAAAAAAATAGATTGCATAATACATTATGTAACAGACTTCAACAATTAATAGACAGGCCAGCAGGAGAGCGGAACAATCAGGAAATTATGTCGAGGCCTTGTTATTGTTGTTGCCAGACGGACTTGGCACAGGGGGGGGGGGATTTTAGAATACATTACAAGCTAAAAGATTTTCACTGTTGGTCATTGCCATGTGGTCTAAGAGAGACATATCACGTGCGTGGTTTAGGAACAAACTACTATTTTATGTAGTCCAAAAGCTAAAAAAAATGTTGCCCAAATCCATGGTGGTTTTGAAACAGCCGGACCTCAATGGGCTTATAGTGAAAACATTCAGACTAGACAAGAGTATAACCCTTAATGTTTGTTTAAACATGTTTGGACCAACCCCACCTAGGTTATAGACGCTGATGATGTGGAGGAGAGAACACGCGCCCCGCGGGAATCAAACCCGGAACCTTCTAGCTGTGAGGCCACAGCGCTACCAACTCCGACAGTAGGTTTATTATTATAATCATTGGACACTTGCAGTTAATTTTATTCATTTCTTGGCTAGAAGGATTTGTACAGACCCCTGTGCAGTTCAAGTGCCTTGATCAAAGTCATATGACTTTGTGAGGCAGTATTCAAACATTGGCCCTGTAGTCCACATGATGTTGTCAGTTCTTATTTGAACTAGACTGGCCCCAGCCTACTCGGGAACGATGCAAGTTGGGAATGCATCCGGTTATGCAAACCCATCTGTCTGTATCCCTTTCATTCCCATCCCTGATTTCATCAGTATAATATGCGCATATGGGTTGGATCAGCAGCTCTGGATAACTTCATCTCCATATATATCGCCTGTATGCGCATACCGGTCGGATCTGTGGGTCAGGACAATGGCTTGACTAAAGGACCTAGTGGTGACCTTACAGTGGGATCCCACTCGTGTAGATGATCCGTTACTGGGAAGTCGGACGGTCAAGCAAGGGGAAGTGTACCGGATTGCCTGGAGTCTTCATTACTATGCCCATTTTATTGCATGTTCCCACTTATACATAAGTTACAAATCAGTAAATCAGTTGATGCGTTTGATTTAGAAGCTTGGATAAAGTAAGTAATAAGTACAACCTTGAACCTTGAGTAAGTGAACGGAATAAGCACCACATTGGATTAGAATAGACCAGTTCTCAACCTTGCTTTGGACCACTAGCATAATTATGTCAGTTAATATTAGTGACTTTTTAGGCCTTAATTGGTATAATTTATTGCGTGTATAGTATCACACAATGAATTATATCAAGCCCTTAACAGTCATTAATAATGAGGACTCAACCAAGCCATTCCCCTTTAACTCCCTTTTCTGTGGAATTTCTTGACCCCCGACTTCCCAGTAACTGTCAACATTGATTTAGTCACTGCATTTTAGGGCGCCATTTCACAATTGCACAATTTGCATTTGTTTTATTTTCACTTGTACGCATGGTGCTTATCCCCTGTACTGAACACATTTATACACATGAATTCAGTGTGATACGGTTGCACGTTTGTGTTATGTGTAATCATCAAACTGAAGTTCCAAAACCCTGTTCGTAGTGGGAAAAAAGCAATCTTCTGCATGTACTTCAGCATGCGTCGTTGTTGAATAGGTTGATATGTTTTACATGATTAAAAGTATATAGACGTTAAAACTCACTCCATGCCAAATGACGCCTTATGACACCTATCCCGTATGTCCTAGATTGCCATGGACTTTTATATATATATATATATACTGTATATATACTGTATATATATATATATCCAATGTGCACATGACGTGCACATTGGATTTTCAATTTATTTCATTTTTATATAATGGGCTTTTGTGGCACATAATCAACACCTAGTGTAAACCCGGTGGCATTGAATGATTAATGAAAGTTTAACACACACTTTGAAGAAGACCTACGATGGCTAGCCAAAATGTTTACCGTTTTAAAGAATGGATGCTCGTTTACCAGGCATGGTTATTTTAGATCCCCTTTGTAGTCAAAGCTTCTGATTTTATGGCCCTTAACCTTGACCGTGGTCAAATCCCTGCAATTAAGCAAATTTTAAGTGAACCGATGTTCCCCGTTTCACACCCAGCTATGGAATATTCTGGGTCATGTCTAGGATTGCGAGTCATATATAACCCTTAATTGTTCATCCTTTCATGCCGACAGTAAATCTGAATGTTTACCATGTCACTGCTTGTGTGTAAACTCAACAATGGATTTTAACGTATAATTTCCCCTTAAAGTAATGAATTGTTGATGTCGTTGAATGTTGTGTCTAGTGTCTAATATGCCACCCAATGTGTGAGTGTTGAAGATACAGTATGTGTATTCTTATTCATAACACACATTCAGATGTGATGCAAGTGCCCGGATCTTCCTCTTTTAAAAAAGACACTTTCAGATGCATTGTATTTTCTTTGCCTTCAGACCTTAGTTTTATCCCAATTCTTTATACTTAAAATAATCTATTTTCTAGTTATTAGTGTATGAAGGCTGTTCTAGTGTCTCAGCTGCTCTCATGTTCATAATAACATCCATCTGGATAAACATCCATTGACAGAGGTTGAATATACCCTAGCAGGGGTCTGTGTCCTTTCCTTTCTGTCCAGAGGAGAACTTTATTTTTAGTCTAATTATAACGTGCAGATGTTCCTTTCAGAAACAGCAGTCATACCATGTTTTCATATTCACCCTCCAGTGTTGTTTGTCTACCAAACATGTTATACAGAGTCCTGTATTTTTCAATAACAGCATCTGTATTTTTCAGTACAGATGTGTTTGTTATCCAGGAAATCGGTGTGGGGGCCGCACGTTGCGCTGTTTTCGCTGGGCTCTGACTTAAGGCAAGAGGGAGTGTTTTAGAGTCAACAACAATGAGAATGCTGTGTAACATCTTGTACAGTGCTGCAAGACACATGCATGGCTGGGTTAAAAGTCACAGTGGCCACCCACACTACACAGGTTGGCAAAAATATCACATGATTGGCTCAGGGACCAGATGCCTTAATTGGTCCGTACATGGACAAATGTGTCCGACTGTGGCAAAGACTTGGTCTTGTCCGTGGCAAAGTTTAATGTTTAATTTAAAAAATAACAGTCTAAAATGTAGACTGTTATCCATTATAAATTATGGATTTAGACTCTAAATCCATAATTTATTCTGACCCCTCCCCGAAAAGGCCTATCTTTCCTGACCCCTAATCCATCATTTATACATTATCATTTATTTAATGATCTGTAAGACTCAGTCAAAGCCAACTGGGATCGTGACAACTCATGACAACAAACACATTTTTTAGGCCGAACAAATAATTTGAAAGAAGTTGTTGTTTTTCTTTATTTGTTTTGTTGTCATGAGTTGTCACGATTTGAGTTGGCTTTGACCGAGGCTTACAGGTCTTTCAATAAATACTTTATGAAACGTCTATGGGAAAAATGAATTGGAAATTGTCTTCCGGGGCGCTCGTCGTCATGAAAGGGGGCGGGACTGCAGCACTCTATTTGCAAGGACCTCCTAAGTGTTACAGACCTGTTATGTTCATAAGGGCTCATTTGGTTCCATTTGTTTTTGTTCAGTTTATACTCCACTTGTATTCTCTCAGTTACAAATGGATAGATTAACAATGCATAATTTTACTGTGTAAAGGCAGTGTAGGCCTAGTAGTATGCCCTTTGAGACTGGAAGTGTGTTTAAAGGCTATATAAATTAACTTGACTGAGTATTTGACTTCACTTGATTTGTCCTATTTGTAGGATTTGACAGGGAAAAACTGGAGATTATTGCGTTTATTAGCTGAGAGGATGCATGTTAAACTGTGCCACAGAGCTCAGCAATCTACAAGCTCGGGCTTGTGGATTGGCTATTTTCAGCAAATGTAAAATTAGCCATTACAGTGACATTAAGGCCCACCAGAATACAATTTATTTGACTAAATCAACTGTAGATTTAGTCGACTGAAATCTTATGAGATTTAGTGGACTAAAACACTAAAACATTCCAGGCATCTAAAATGTGACTATAAATGAAAACTATTCAAAGGACTATGACTAAAACTAAATCAAAATCAACAGTGCATGGTCATGTTGATTTCCATCTGAAACAACATTCTGCTGACCCACTGTCACTGGCTGAACATTCTCAGTGTTGTCAAACGTAGGATATACACATCCCTGATTGCTTTCGGGGAAAGGTTATAGTTCTAGGTTATAGTTCTAGGTTATAGCTCAATAGTTTATCTCTTTATCACGAAGCTTGGGGACCCTGCAGGGTGATTAACTGACGGTAAAGTCCGCCGGACCGTCTCATGTTGGCTGCCTCACATGTGAGTTCAGTTGAGGTCGGGTCATTCCGTCTACAAACAGCACGTCAGAATAAGAATTATCGAACCGCTCTGTTGACCTGTTGACCACTCCGACTACAGTAAGTGTGTGTGTGTGTGTGTGTGTGTGTGTGTGTGCCTCTAAATGTACTTGTTTGCATCTAAATGTAGTGATGCGGGTGCTGTGTGACAGTGTGGGGGGATGTTTAACTATACTACAGCAATACAATTGTGTGTGTGTGTGTGTGTGTGTGTGCGTGTGCTTGTTTTGTATGTACAGTACAGTAGACCTTGCCTTAATATATGTGGTTGTTTGCGTGCATGTGTGAGACCGACAGGCCTGTAAACCGTCGGGCCGGTGTCTATTGTTCATAAACCTGGTCGCCATAGTGGTGGAAAAAGCTGTTCCAGAGCCTGCTGGTACAGTATACCGTACCATTTTGAGGTATTTCTACTTTCCCTGAGTATTTCCAATTTCCAATACTTACTTACTTCTACTCCACTACATCTCAGATCCAAATATTATACTTTTACTCCACTGGCTACAATTATGTGAAAACTAGTTACTATACGGTAGTTCCTTTTTAGTTTTAGTTTTAATACTCTCTTTTGCTGCCTGTGCTACTGTAAGTGAACCCCTTTTGGGTCTGGAGCTGAAAGGGTTCGAGAACCCCTGTGGCCTGTACTGTAAGTGAACCCCTTTTGGGTCTGGAGCTGAAACAGCCTGAAAGGGTTCGAGAACCCCTGTGCTACTGTAAGTGAACCCCTGTTGAAAAGGCCCGCCCACTTTTAGATTGATTGATTGGATACTTCAGACAACAGAGGAGCTCCTCCCTCTGTTGCCCATGGGCGTCTGTCGAGAGATTGAATTTGAATTTTCAATTCAAATGAGCTTTATTGTCATGAGAAAACATATGTTTACATTACAAAAGTTGAACAAGACAATCAAGTTGACAGCAGTATTTCAATGATTTTTGCATTTACTAAGTATAAAAACATTTGCGACAAGTAGCAGCAATTTATGCAAATGTAATTGAATTAAAGTTAGTTGCTCTGTTTATATAAGAGTATTTCATTTGCTGTAAACAGCGTAGGGTATAAACGGTGTACACACAATGAGTTGTATTCCATTGGTGATTGTATTCCATTTGACATCCTTGTCACAGCAGCTCACAAATCTTGCTGCTGTGTTTGCACATTGTTGTTCTTCACCCAACAGATATGGGAGTTTTTTGTTTCTCTCTCTCTCTCTCTCTCTCTCTCTCTCTCTCTCTCTCTCTCTCTCTCTCTCTCTCTCTCTCCAGAGAAGTGATTTGACAGACAGTAAAATGGCCACAGTTCCTCTGAGTATTTTAAAGACCAGACCAATTGCAAGTTGCTGTATGTGTCTTCCACTTTAGCCATCCCCAGGGCTGTCACAATTTACACATTTAAATTGACGATTAATTGTCACACAAATAATTTGCGATTAACAATTTAATTGTGTTTTTGAAAGTTGGAACGTTACAATTTGTAAGTCTGTTTGCCTTTTAGGCTTCATAATCACATATTGCACAGGGTAGATAAGACAAATAACTTGATTATACAAAGAAATCACTGACATATTTAATTGTTTTTAAGATTTTTTTCTTTTCCCCCCCCAAAAAAAAAAGATTACTATGAAAACATGCAAAACCTGTCAGTCAGTCCATGGTTCTGTCCGTCGTTCCGTCCGTCACGCCAACATATACGTATGGCTGTCAGTCCCTCACGCCTCGTGACACGTCACGCCACCATATATAGCCTTGTGACAAGCTCCAACGGCTCCATATATGGCCATCTCCATATATGAAGATCACGACAGTGACCTCATCTAACCCTGGATAAGAAGACTGGATCATCACCTAGATCTGCATATATGGAGCTGGCCAGCAACTACATCTGACCTCACCTGACCTTATTATTATTATTATTATTATTACCCTTATTAACATAATCGACTGGTGTATCTTAATGTAATCCTTACAATTCAGTGACAGAATTATGCAAGTTGCACCAATAACAAAACGTTTGTAATTGTGTGTTTGTGTGTTTCTATTTATTTATAACTCTTTAAAGTAGGCTAACCAATCGATACATCCTTTTTCCCACGTCCTTTCCCTTTAAGGACGCGCGCGCATTTGGAGCGCATGTTGTCGCTGCTACAATGTGTCCACACATGACGGAAGGAATGTCAACAAAAGACTGCAACAATCACACACGTTTACTTCAGTCTTAAGTTAAACCCCCATTCACTGTCTTCAAAACGCCTCCTCAAAATGTGCACGGCTCGCGCTTAATTAATAATTGGCCGTCGTAACGCACGCATATGTTATTATATCACGTTATTTGTGTGTTATGTTACGAGATGTTTGAGAGCGGTCTGTCTGTCTTGTAGTGTAACATGATGCTTTTCAAGAGTTACCAGCAGCAGCAGCATCATCACATGCTGTGGAAATTTCCACTGAGTCGCGTTGGGTTGTTAAATGGGAAGGGTCTTTCCCCTCCACGCAACGATCACTTTCAGTCCGCCTCCTCCTGTCCTATCCTCGCCTTGCCCACCGCTTCACGCAGCTGTCCTCCCCAACAACATTCACATTTCACAAGGTAGGCTACCTAAATAATGTCTCCAAACTCTCTTTTATCCTCAGAGTTGTGCTCGATCGGCTCCCAATCAATCTACATCGATCACGGATTATATAGTTGTTGCTTGGAATCAGCTTGAATTTATATAATATTATTTTGTTTTTGTTTTTTTAATTAAAAACATAAAAATAAAATCACAAGGGAGACGCATTATTTAGTTTATATTTAGAGTTCACAGCTCTATGTGAAGTGTAATTAATTGGACGTTTAACGTGCAATTATTATTATGTTTTCATCTTCTTCTTTCTTGTGTTTTTACTAGCCAATGATGCATGCATGAAGTTATGATGGGGGCTGTACGCCTTAGTTATCAACAACGTGCTTCTTCCTCCTGGCTGCAGGGTGTTGTCTACTAGTAGCGCCAAACAGCCTATATTCACCCTGAATTAATCATCTCTGCTGTTATTATTATCACGTGGTGTTGAGTTGTTGTAGCTTATTATTTTCCAGTTGGGTTCGAAATGCGTTTATTCCCCCTCCATTTCTAACGTGCTTTATCAGAGCAACACTAGGCTACTACAGTCGCGCCTGTTTACACTATTGATTTGCATACCCCCCTCTGTCCCGGGTTGAAGACGCAACATTAGACTATTATTTTGTAGTGCTTTATTTGTATTGCATCAATAATTCTATAGCCACAGTGTAGCCTATATCTGTCTGCCTGGGCTACTACATATGGAATAAGTCATCATAACGAGACCACTCTAACAATGATATTATGGTATGGCATGCTCTCTAGCTGTTGATAAGTGATACATCAAATTCTGTAATGTACCGGTAATGAGAAATTGTCTGGCAGTATAGCCTGCCTTTCTGTTTTTTTTTGTGTCACTGTGGTGTATACATTTTGGTAAAATAATAATTACATGACAGTAGTATATACTAACATTCAGTATAATGTATCTAAGTAACTAGCTATAGTAAAATATATATCTTCAGTTCCAGACAGTGATGGGGGGGAAAAAAGTACGTTAAGAAAAAGTATCAATACTGCAATGTAGAAATCCTCTGTTACAACTACAAGTAAAAGTCCGGTATTCAAAAAGTAAAAGTACAGAATGTCCCGTTTCAATGTTTCAAATGTATACAAAAAACTACTTTGGAAATGGCAGATCTACTGCAGATCGGCTAATTTCAAATGATGTGACGCATTGTGAGCTTGTAGATCGGCTATTTTCAAATGGTCGAAATGTATATAAGGCTGAAGTGATAACTATATCTTTTGTAATAATAATCTACCAATTTAGTAACTAGTAGCTAAAGCTGTCTAAGCATTGTACTGGTGGAGTAAAAGTACAATATTTGCCTCTGAGATGCAGTGGAGCAGAAGTATTGGAAAGTGGAAATACTTGAGTACAGCCACAAATACCTCAAAATTGTACTGATAAGTACAGTACTCGACTCGAGTAGATGTACTTGGTTACTAATTTACACCACTTCTCAGTTCCACTTCTGAGATGGAACTCACACAAAGCACATTGTGTCATCGACAAAATAGAATATTTTGTTTGCTTTGCGCATGCATGCACCTACGGTACTCACCTTTGGTACAATATGACCCTTAAGAAAATAAATCCACCCTCTTGTTACACAAGGCAGGCTGCATGGGGCAATAACCTACCACAGGTCCGGGGGACCACCAGTGGTCCTTGAGGGGGTTCCAGGTGGTCCCCAGCTAAATGATGGAGAGTTTGCAACCAAATGGAACCGTATAGATCTTTAGCCGATCTTTAACTCATATTTTCAGCATGCAACCACGTGTAAAATGAGACTTATATGCCTACTGGATCTCGTGTCCACTAGTCCCTTAACATTTCAGTCTGGTTTTTATTTGTTGATTAAATTGTCATATGTAGTCTTAGTTTTTAGTCATCAATGCTTAGTTTTCATTTCGTTTCCATTTAGTTTTCGTCAGTGAAAAAAGGTGGTTGACGAACATCTTTCGTCATAGCATTAGTTGTCGAAATCAACACTGCTTAAAGGGCCACTTCACCCCTTTTGCAACCAGATCTTATTTTAACGATGTTTGGGAGACAAGAAACTGATGTGAGGGGTGACATGGCCCTTTAAGAAGAGCACAGTGAGTCTCTAGCTCTCGGAATAGCTATCATGTCACTATTTTTAAATCCAGTTAAAGAAATACACCTCTGGGATTAGTTCTGCATACCACACATAACACAAGTCATAGAAGAACAGCATTGTTATTTGAAACGGCACACTATTTTTAATAATCGCTAAATCTAATAGATCGGATATTCTGATACATTTTAGGACTGCTAAGAATACCAGGTTATGCTGCGTGCCACTGAGCTGCTAACTTCCACATGTCAGTGGTTTTCAACCAGTGGTCCGGGGACCACCAGTGGTCCTTGAGGGGGTTCCAGGTGATCCCCATGCAGCTAAATGATGGAGAGTTGGTAACCAAACGGACCCTTATTAGTAAACTATGAAAACTTGCGGGTTTTTTTGTCACGTCACAGCCCGGCAGCCGGCGAAAACTAGAGTTCTCAACAGGTCCGAAAATTAAGGCCCGGCCCAACCTGGGCCCACCCTTAGATCTCCATAATTATATTATATGGAGCTGACCTGTTCTGACATTCCATATATGTTGATCTGACCTCATCAAACCCTGTACACTCAAGACACGCTCTATATATGGCCAGTGCACACGACCTCACCCTTTAGGGGGCGAGGTCGCTTCTCTTTCTGGTAGATCTTTAACTATTTGATTTCATTTTACTCAAGAGTTACATTTTTGTTAAACATCTGCATTAGTTAAATTATTTTCATATAGAAATGTAGAAGAATTGTTCTTGTTTGATCAATGTTTTGCCTGTTATCTCTCCTATGGTGCCAACATCAATACAGCATGGAATTGTGGACACACATCTTATCTAATGACAACATATTCTACATTTGGGTCTGAGAGGCTAAAGGCCTATTCATACTCCAGTTGTAGGTGATAACGTGACCTACCTCTTATCGGTGATAAGAGACTCACTGCTCACCCAAACACATCTGTCTTGTTTTAACTAACCACCGTTTCAGTGGTCACCTTATCACCTAAAACTGGAGTATGAATAGGCCTTAAATCTCATCAAAAGGTGGTCCGTGGTTCAAATGCCGAATAAATAATGGACCTTGATATGAAAAGGGTTGAAAACCATTGATCTATGTGAATATGTCCAGTGTTAGCTGTATAGTGTACTATATCATTGTTTCCCAATCAGTGGGCCGGAGCCCATTTGTGGGTCGCGGATGCATATCCCTTTTGGGTCGCTAGTACAGTAAAATATGCCTTTATTTTTTGTTTCTCACAAAACTCAAAACTTCAGAATGAAATGCAAATCAAACAATTCTTCAATAGATCTACAAGCTCACAATGTGGCGAGGAGCGACACGTTGTGAGCTTGTAGATCTGTTGTTTTCACTATCTTGGGTCACGGGGAGACATAAAATTTCTCTTGGGTTTCGAGCTAAAACGTTTGTGAACCACTGCTGTACTGTATATAGGCTACTCCGCTATTGTATGTTTGTGTACGTTAACAGCCAGTCACTCAGTCTGGCATCTTGTAAAACCACAATGAATCAAGCCACGTTTTGTGAACTGACATTTGAAGTCATATCAAAGTCAAGTATTTGTGCATTGTGCATAATAAGTTAAATTATTATGATTTAAGACGAGCTATGAAAGTTAATAGGTATACATAAAGGTAAATTATTACCACTGAGATTGTTCTCCTGGGCTGGCACTAGTGGCTACACTCAGAAATATCCAGCATTTATTTAACTGGAGAGTGTAAAGATGGCGTTCATTAGTGAATTTTTTTATTTCTTTAGAATAAAATTCCCTTTTAGTTTTAGTCATACTTTAGTCATCTGAAATGTTTTACTTTTGGTCTAGCTTTAGTCGACTAAATATAAGATTTTTGTCGACTAAAGCTACAGTTGATTTAGTCTACTATAATGCATCGTGGCAGGCCTTGTTGGGCGTTATTATGCCTGATTTATACCTAGCTGCGTGCCGAAAATAGCCGATCTACAAGCTCACAGCGCGTCACCTCTGCGACGTGTTGTGAGCTTGTGTTTCTGCTATTTTCAGCACATGACACCTGCACACAACCAAACATAAAATGACTTGTCTTTCAGTTCTACTGGATCTCTTCTCCACTATAGTCCCTCCCTGATATTCTAGTCTAGTTCTTATTTGTTGACGAAATTGTCAATATGCCTATACTTAGTCCTAGTTTTAGTCATCATAGCTTACGGTAGTTTTTATTTGGTTTCGTCAGTGGAAAAAAGGTATAGTCGACATTGTTCGTCAGTTTTAGTCAGTTGGAACCCCCTCAAGGACCACTGGTTGAGAACCACTGCTGTACGGTGCAGCCCGCAGGGCGTACGTACGTACTCGCTTTTGTCACTGTGTTCATTCATTGCCTCTCAAAAGACTCTTCTAAAGTCATCAGCATGCAGTTAGAGGTACAATGCTGCTGGTATGTCATTTCAATGGATATTTACTTTACCCACACCTGTCAGACGGCAAGCCAGGGCAGAGAACAGTTGTTGCTGCTCTGCTCTACCTTTTTGGCTGGCTGCCGCCCCTGTTACATAACAGTTATACAGGTCAAATATCTAAAGGCCTTCTAGAGTTGAAGCGCTTCTGGCTGATGCAATTTGTAGAGTTATTGAATACTCAATCTAGGTGTAGACTATACGGTGCTGCTTGCCTATTGGGCCTCGCTCTTTTTAGCCGACTGGTAGCGTATACACACCAACGGATCTATATAGGTCCCGGGTTCACCTCCCGGCCGAGGATACATTGGTGGCAGCGGTGGATTAGGTTCCTCGCTTCGTGATATAATGCTGTTTAGTCGACAGCACGTTACTTGCCTGGGTGTGGACTGGAGGTTCCCCCATTCATTGGAGCCTATTCTCCTGACTGGTTGTGGAGGTCCCCCCAGTCAGTGGAGTGTAGCTCCTGACTGGGTGTGGACTGTGGAGGTTCCCCCAGTCAGTCGAGCCTAGCTCCTGGCTGGGTGTGGACTGTGGAGGTTCCCCCAGTCAGTCGAGCCTCGCTCCTGACTGGGTGTGGAGGTTCCCCCCCAGTCAGTGGAACGTACAGTAGCTCCTGGCTGGGTGTGGACTGTGGAGGTTCCCCCCAGTCAGTGGAGCCTAGATCCTGGCTGGGTGTGGAGGTCCCCCCCAGTAAGTCGAGCCTATAGCTCCTGGCTGGTGCGTGTGGATGCACTTCCAGGTAGGGGGCGACGACTGTAGGCTCTAGGGTGCTGCGTTACTGCTTGCCTATCGGGATATGGCTCTTTAGCCGACTGGTAACGTAACGTACACGCCATAGGATTTATAGGTCCCTGGTTCGCCTCCCAGCCAAGGGCTACACTAACACTGAGAATGTATAATGTATGAGAAAATCTTAAAACGTTAACTCTTGATCTAAATCATAACGTCTAATTCTAAGCAAAGATCATGTATTAGGTCCCGTCGCTAGTCGCGGTAGATGTAATCATACCTCCCGTTGTTGTCGATCGCCTCTAGAGTGTTTTGGCTACATTTAGCTGCTTCAGCCACATCCGGGATAACATCCGGTCCATCGGTAAAAGTGCTCTGTTACTATAAATCGCCGGGCGCTATGATTTAATGGATTAAATAACCCCGGGCGATCGGGGTGTTAATTGCTTGCTTGCTCGTTGTATAATACAAATATATATTTTGTAATTAATACTCGTTTGTGTTTTCTTATTAAATGTTATGATTATGAAAGAAAACTCAAATCAAATCTAAGGTTTCTAATGGATTACAATTGATTTAGCAATTTGCACTTTTGACAAAATGTAGGTCATTTTGGCATTGGATCCAAAAGTGTTGCATCGGGTGGGCTTTATTATTGTCACTATGATGATGCAGATAATCTGAGAGACGATCAAAGGATATCATGAGTCAGACTTCCAAAACACATGTCCATTGTCCACCATGTTCAATGGAAACTGGAGAAGCTTACACGGTACAGCTCACAATACAAGTGTTTGCTATTTACCGGCATACCTCAAGCGTGTCATTATGCAGTAACCTGATGAAGTACTCTGCCTGTTCTCTTATAAGCAACCCAAATATGGTAAACCTCGTTCATTTCACACACCAAAAAATGGCACGTACATAAATCATCAACAGAACATAAGGTGGGCTTAGTTAGAACTTAGAAGTGACAAAATATTCTTTCAGGGAAGACTAGAGCAATGACATGCTGTATACTGTAGCAAAGCAGTATACATGTATGTATTTGTATATTAAGGAACAGTTGTGGGTGGGTGTAGTAGGTGTACCAACTTTCAGAACCCAGATATCTGTAGGACTCTGGGGCAGGATCAGAACTATTTCATAAAACGTTTTGATTAATAGAAACGTCTAGTCACAATCGGCAGTTTTCAGTGGCCTCAGTTTGGATTCAGACTTAGTTGCGTGCAGACAGAGCGCTGAAAATAGCCGATCTACAAGCTCGCTCACAACCTGTCACAGCACGACAGGCAGCAAAAGCATGTTTTCTACTGCGTGGCTTATTTCTAACCAACAGTACAATGTTTTCACATGCATATTATGGCTTGCTGATTAAGTTTAACATGAGTAATGCACTGTCTGGATGTTATCTTGAACGAGATTAAAAACTATTCTGTAATCAAAATCAGCTGCGTTTTGAGGAATGTACTATGGGAATCAAACAGGTTAATTAAATCAAGGTTATTGTAATGATATTCATACGGGTAGCGGCACGTCATCACGCAGCACGTTTCCGTTCACAGGAAGTAATTAAAATGTTTGTTTTTTTATGGACATATGGAAATCTTTGATATAAAAATACACAACAATTGGAAAATGTCCATAGTTTTGGCGTCTATTGTTGGGTATATGCCCATATGATGACCACGGATATGCTCTAAAAGTGTGGAAAAATGCAATCTTGTAAGACATCTTTATGAATGTCATTGTGTAAGAAAGCGGATGCCAACATAATTATTATCTTGGAAATTGGAATGGCAACTATGTTAGTTTCCCGAAATATCTAGTCACTTATTTGTGCCATGGGAATTAACATGAACGAGTACTTTGTGTACAAAGCGTCTCCCTCAGGATGATGCCATGGTCTGTTTTATTTGGCAGACGTATAGGTTCAATAAATCGCTAGGGAACTGGTTATTCTGCAAACTTGCTGTAAGAGTGTCCCAAAATATTTATATATTTAGCTTTGAGGTTGTACTTTATTGTTCCATCTTGTGTACAGGTAGGCTACATAAAAGTAAAACTTATTTTGGTTAGGGTTCCTTCAGAGAATGCAGCAGCAACATGGATAACATCAAACAGACAACAGCAAAAATAGAATATAGAGTTAATAAAGAGCAAATAGAATAAAAAGAGTAGGCTATCATCATAGGCTTTTCCCTGTATTAGCAAAGTTAGGTGAACTCTGACGTGAACAACTTCACGCCTAAAGAAAGCGTTTGTACAATTCGTAGTAAACAACGTCATGTGAATGATTTTAGGGTTGTCTAAAAATCATTGTTTAATAATGGTAGTAGTTCTAAAACTTATTTTGTACCCAGGATCCTCAAATTGATATATATTTGGCCGCAGACCCCCCTCATCTGAAAATGGTTTGTGTCAGAAGAGAATATTAAAAACACTTTTGAGACATTTTTCTAAAATGTACAAGCTTAGTAGTTGCGCTGTGAGCTTGTATATGTGCTATTTTTAAATAGCCATAGTAACTTATTTTAGCTGGGGACCACCTGGAACCCCTCCAAGGGAGCCCTGGGGGTCCCCGGACCACACTTTGAGAACCACTGACTGGTCTATGGTCATTGAAGGGTTCCAGGGGGTCCCCAGCAAACTGAGGATCAGGTCAAATATTGAGCGTTGCGATGCAATGCGTCGTGGAGCTTGTAGATCTGCTATTTATTTCAAAACCTTCTCTTGTGGTGTTCAGTCAGCAGCACAAATTATTTTCAGATGGGGATCCCACAGCCAAATAATCCGCAAGAGCATGCTTGAGAGAGATCGAGTCTGGACAACAGAAAGCAATCAAACGGCACAGTACACAAAACCTTGACCTTGCGCGTAGGGTTCGATGCTGTTGTAAAGCTACACGCCACTGCCACCGTGGTCGTCGTCGTCATCATCGGCCCACATGGGCCGTTCGCTGTCAGGTCGATAGCTGCTGATAAGATCACCATGCAGAGACCGTCTGTGAGTGAAGAGTTCACAAAACAAGGTTAGAGGCCTGCGAACAAAAGGCCAATACGTTGTTTACTCAAGGCCAACACAGGGGTCATCTTAGAAGACGATGAAGTCAGAATTTATGTCCGCATAATCAGTGGTGGGAAACAGTTGGCTACTCCTGTGTTTTCTTTTCATCAGCTCTTTTTAATGCTTTTCAGTGGTAAAACATTTATAAAACCCACAGACAGACTTAACCACTTTTGACCTGGCGTCCGTCCCTATACTAACCAAACCACTTCCAAATTGTCCAAAGGTTTTCCAAAATGGTAAAATATAGATGTTGCCTGTTTTGTAAGCTTGTAGATCGGCTATCACACCTTGCGACCAAACGGTTGCGAGTAGACGCATGTAGTTGCAAGCAACCATTGAATGGGACTAATTGAATCACTTGGGTCGGCTTGCGTCTCAATGCGTCTACATGGGTCTACTCGCAACGGGCTTTAGGCCAAAAACACACCAATGGGACAAAACGGTTTTAGCGCTCGGACCAGCGATGTCCCTGTGTTGCATGTCAGCGCAGGGTGGCGCATGACGACGCAAGTCGACCCAAGTGATTCAATTGGTTCAATTCAATGGTTGCTTGTACTACAGTACATGCGTCTATTCGCAACCGTTTTGTTTCAGGGAGTTGCACGGCGACCCATTGGTGTGGTTTGGGCTTTACAGTGATAAGGTTCTCTCTCTCTCTCTCTCTCTCTCTCTTAAACACTGTTCACCTCCACACAAAACCCAGTAGTTCAGTGCTCTTCTGTCGCCACCTTGTAATTGTAATGGTTTGTTGTCTAGTGACCAACCATGTCATTATACCACGGTTGTCGGTTAGTTGTAACCTTGGCATAGTGTTTTCTTTTCTTTTTGGTTGAGGGGCGTTCTACTCAGTGCCCATACATTCCAATAGGAACACATCCACCCGATTTACCTGACCTGTCACCTAGCAACAGCTGCCACCACTTCTGTTAGTAACAATGTCATTTTTGAGGCCAACGTTTTGCTTTTGAAATTACGTCATATCATTTGGCATGGCTTGTTTAGAGCAGCACTTTAAACAAACACAGCGTAGCAGCCAAGGCTATATGGATAATGTATCATTACCAGGTGCCCCTCACTTCACACAAGTGTGATTTTATTTTTTATTACTCCTTGTTTTTCGAATAATAAAACGCTGGAATAACAGCAATAATAGGCAGTGCTCTGCAGTGAGATATCCATTGGCACTGGTGTGAACCTGGCCCGGTGCCTCTCTTGTGTTACTGCTTCAAGTATGAAGGCTATTTGAACTCCTCTGATATTTACAGTAAGATAAAGACACTTATATCTAGGGCACATATTTGGTAGTTGACTATATGTGAACATAATCAGTGGAGTGATAGCCAGGCTATGGTATGTGCCCAATGCAACTATAGCTAACTGCTCGCTGCATGCTTTGCCAAATATTCCAATAATGTTCAACAACAGAACAAAAATCACTAGAATGTCATAATCGTGACCAGTGGCGTGCACAGACATTTAGAGGGGCAGGTGCTCAAGTGAAAAAAGGGCACCTTGTGCTGTGCGTGGAACCGGCCGGTTGCCTTAATAGTGTGCGATTTATAGATGTTGGGGGCATAGATAATATATTCGAAGCTTTTCATCAAGAATTGATCAATGTCCACTGTACAAAAAAATGCACAAAAAGCACCACCTAGTGTATCTGTGCACGCCACTGATTGTCACGAATCACGATCAGTGGCGTACTATAGTAGCCCTAGCAGGCGTATGCAAATAAGGCTAAACTTATGTAATGTATATAGCATATTATATACTGTAGACAACACTATAATGTATACTCAGTTTCATTGTACAGATACTCTACTGTTAGACGGATGTTAGTGGCTCTTAGCCTGCTTATGATACAAATATTTGAGTTATTACTATGTTATGTTCTTGCTTACTGTAAGTCACTGTCAGAGTGTCTCAGTTGAATGCCTAAATTGTAAATTGCCCTACCCAGAATAGGGATTCTAGGGTTCAAGTGGTTAAACCATTTTGGGGAGGGAACCCCTTTTGTTGTTTTAAACATTATGTTATAATTTAGCTGTTGAAAAATAGCAGATCTACAAGCTCATAGCGCGCGCTACAAGCTTGTAGGTCTGCTATTTTTTTTTTTAAATCATGAAAATATTTATTTCAGAAAACTGGAGGATTTAGATTTTGAGGTCAGGCCTAAATGGGTTAAAAGATGTGCCGGTATGTCGAAGACAGAAGACCAAGCTCCGTGCTACTCATACGCTGAGTTGGTTGTGCCCGGGATGGAACCAACCCGTGACCTTGTGGTCCAAAGGTTAGCGCGTTCCCAACGGTAACCGGTTCAGTTCTTTTTGGTTCTTAGTCCATGAGCCAGAGCTCCAAAATTGGTGGGAAAAACTAGACTACCGGTATATTAAATTGTTAAGTCAATTAATACACGATAACACTTCCACAGTAGTAGCTTTTTCATATTTTCTATTATTTTGCATATTTTCCTACACAATGCCTCATTTGCATATTTAAACATTTAAAATGTGTAATGCAATAAATCATTGTCTTCGTGTAAGTAATCAATTGGGGGAAGTGTCATGGCGATAACAATCTAATATAGGTATGGTTTTGCACACTCAATTCATAATTAATGTTCCAATTGTGGAGCTCTGGCTCATGGACTAAAAACCAATAAGAACTGAACCGGTTCCCATTGGGAACCAACCGGTGGAAAAGGGGCCAGAGAGTATACACGGTCTACTTCCTCAGTACATGGGCTGCGTGTTGACTCGGCGCCTCAGAGAGCATACATGTAGAATGTATGACCACTGTGTAAGAGTGGAACGAGTCAAGGGGTTGCTGATCCATAACATGCCTTTGTGTAATGAACCCGCAGAGAGAGAGCTGCTGCTCCTGCCGCTGCCCATGTACGTCCCAAGTGAAACTTAAGGACTGGTGGGACTTTGTCTCTGTGGTGCTCACTTGGCACCATTGCCGTAGTAGACGTATGGCAATTAATAAATAGTATCACGCTCCCCCCGGCATAAACGTTTCAAAATAACGTTTATTTGAAGGCACAGAGCCGGCGATGAGGAGCCCTCCAGTGCCCCGGCATAGACCCATCTTGTAAACGACAATAAATAACTCTATTGCCATGTGAAATGACACCGAATTCTTAATCCTTTTCCTTGTCTTTATTATGGGCCAACTTGTGAAAGCTGCATGCTTTTATTGTGAAGGGTTCAGTTCAGTTCTCACAGCCTGCATGTCTCCGTGTGCTGCTGAAAATAGCTCATCTACAAGCTCACAACGCGTCGCGGACGCAGCGCGTTGTGTGTGAGCTTGTAGATCAGCTATTTTCAGCATGGAACACGTTGGACGAAGAATTAATCAGGCATCACTATTCACTACGCTTCTGTGGAGGGAGATGTGTTTTGTTGGCCGCTCGAGGCGATCATGTATGGACAGTTGGAGACATACCTCCTCGACGCAAAAAACAACAACAAGCTATTGGGAGCTAGTTTTCGTGGCACATTATGTTTAATCAAACAACAACACATGTAGTTTACCTCCTCAGTGTTTGGGTCGGGACAAGTTCTGTACATGTGGCTGCTGTCTTAGCCTATACTGGATCATCATGCGCTGCATTTAGATATGCTCCAGTGAAATTGCACGGCTGAGAAAGATTAGTTAATTTGTGTCGGTCGATAAGGGCTTATTGGTGGGTTTTCCGCTAAATATTAAGGACTGTTTAGGGTGTGTTTTAGCGTGGGCTTCGCCTGGAAGGCTCTATGGAAACACTCACTCTTGGAACGAAGTTGAACATGTGAAAGTGACGCCAACATATGAACGTGTTCGTGAACGATCGTTCTTTTAACGCGTTCAGGGACAACACTGCCGACCCTTGATTAACACATTTGCTTTGAGAACCGCTGCTCAAGTCAACAGCATTTACTGTAGTGTCTGTTAGAAGAGGGAGGTAGTTATGGTGTTTGGAGGGTGACGATTACTCACCACTAAATGTATATAGGGTGTCATGCATGCGTCATTCTGAAGCGCTCTAATCCACTGTTTCCCAAACAATGGGTGGGGACCCATTTGTGGGTCAACGGACCAATATTTATGGGTCACGACTTCTTTTTATTGTATTGCAATTATTGTATTGAAATCGTGCATTTCCCGTCTTGTCAGTGACTCAACATCCCCTTAAGTCACTCAATAACCCCATACATGGGAATGCCCCCATGGTGCCCAGGTCTTGTGACATCACGTGACATCATCAGGGATGGAGATCCCTGTTATAGTAAATGCGACGTGCTGTCACAATTAAGCCCATATATGGAGATCCCTGATGTCATCAATATTCGCCAGCAACTCTACATCTGACCTCAAGCCCTTAGATCTCCATATAGATCTGCTATTTTCTCTTTTGATCGGTCCATCAAGTTGCTGTGATAATGATCGTATTGATCCTCTTACTGTACGTAACTAAGGGCAAGTGCACGTCGAGTCGAACACACACACACACACACACACACACACACACACACACACACACAGGGAACACTCGGGAACTGTCTGTTAGCACAGTGACACGTTGTTCTGCACTTACATGTGCACGTGGGAATGTCACAAGGACTAGGTACGAGGTTAAAGTGCAGATTGTCCAAATTTGATTTCTGGGTATTCACACAGTGTTCACAGACAGTGCGGCTGCATGCCTGTAGGACCCTCAAAAGATGTACACCTCATGAATCACTGATTGATCGAAAGCCTGTCGTTGGACTTTCACAGTGTCCGGTCGGAAGGCTGGCATTTTCGTTTTTTTCCGTTAATGCGGAATTTGCCCCAGTCTCGTAAGTATTTACACGAGCACATGAAGTACCTTCGACGTGATTTTTTAAGCATATAGCTTATATATGTGGGGGTTGTGGGCTATATCTTGCAATGGCACCCATAAGGGTCCATTATGCTTCTTGGTTCTTGGTTACCAACTCTCCATCATTTAGCTGGGGACCACCTGGAACCCCCCTCAAGGACCGCTGGTTGAAAACCCACGGTCTAAAACTACATTGGAGAAGCGTCCATCCTGTCAGGATGGTGCATATTATGTGTGGAGTCATCTGGCGCCGAGCGCGTCGGTGTTATTTGCAGCGTGTCACATGAGGTGCCGAGGTACTAGTCTTATTTTAGTTACTTTCAGATTCCATCATTTATGATTGGTGACAGGCTTGTTAACTCAGGACTGTTGGCTTGACAAAAATGGTGCAGGCCAAGGTGCAAGGTTAGGAAACGGGGGTGTGTGTGTGTGTGTGTGTGTGTGTGTGGGGGGGGGGGGGGGGGGGTTAACTCACTTACGGGCCGTTATCTCTCTCATGATCAAATATGCCGGCTTAGTGTTGACAATCGGCCCAAAGCAGTGGTACGTTTTTGAGGTATTTGAACTTACTTGAGTGTTTCCAATTTCCAACACTTTTACTTGATCTACTCCACTACATCTTACTCCACTACATTTATTAGAAGACTTTAGTTAGTAGTCACTTTGTAGTTTTAACCACTTCAGCCCTATATACATTTGGCCGTTTGAAATCAGCAAGCTAATGTAGATCATAATCGTCAATCTTTTCCATCTTGAAAAATGTCCATCCAAACATTTTTGAAAATGAGCAGAAATAGCAGATCTACAAGCTTACAACACGTCACAAAGTGACGTGTTGTAAGCTTGTAGATCTGCTATTTCCAGTATTGTGTACAGTTTTCGTAAAGATATGCCCTGTGCAATTTGTGATTACGAAGCCTAAAAGGCAAACGGAAATAAAAATTGTAACATTCCAATGTTCAATGCAAAAAAACAACACAATTACAGTACGTAAATCGTTAATCGCAATTATTTATGTGACAATTAATCGTCAACTGACATTTGTAATCGTGACAGCCCTGTTACTAACTGTGCACATCACAGTTACATTGTAATGTAGTTAAGTGGAGGCCACACTGGCCTCAGTAATTCTTTATTTTTTTTTGCACCATTGTATTCGGAAAGCTGTCAAAGGCAGGATGTTTATGACGTGTTATAGAGGCCCTTCTGTGGAGACGGACTCACAGGGGTTACACTTGGCAGGTATCCAGTACAGGTACTTAACTGATCCTCATTGTTAGACTGACGGAAGCCTTCGCCAGTGTTGATTTTGACAGCTTGATTTTTTTTAGTCATAGTCTCTTGAATGAATGTCTTTTTAGTCATTTTGGTCACCTGAAACTCTTTAGTGTTAGTCTAGTTTTAGTTGTGGTTGCATGCTGAAAATATTAAATAGCCGATCTACAAGGTCACAATGCCTCACAGTGTGGCGCGTTGTGAGTTTGTAGATCTGTTATTTTCAGAGCGCAGCTCCAGAGCGCAACCAAACATAAAACGAATTGTCTTTTAGTTCTACTGGATCTCTTTTCCTCTAGTCCCTCCCTAACGTTCTAGTCTAGTTTTTATTTGTATCTGAGTTTGGGTAATTCTGTTAGCCCCCTTTGTCCTGCTGTTGCCTTGCTGACACAGTGATACTAGGTCCAGTTTGATTCACATTAGGCCACAGCCCCCCGTTCGTTTGATTTGACGTTTGATTTGACAGCGTCACCCTATACGTGTACTGAATCTTTGACATTTACGATCGACACCAAACCTGTAAAACAGCATGTTCCCTGGATTTAAAGGATTGAGCTGCAGAATAGTTTTTAAGATATTATTGATTACTTTTAAAGCCCTACATGGTCTAGCTCCCAGTTATGTAACCGACTTGCTGGAACCGACTTGCATAATCCTGTGCGCAAGCCGTGTCACTCGAGGGGACCGGGCCTTTGAGGCTCGGGCACCTCTGCTCTGTCAGTGTCTTCTTTTAAAACGCTTTTAAAAACCCATTTTTTTATATCAAGTGTTTTAGCTAATATTGTATTTTCAATTGTTTGATGGCCTGTTATTTTTCAAGTTTAATGTTTCTGATGTTTCTGATGTTGTTTTTGATGGCCTGTTATTTGCTGTTTATAACCTGTCTGCAAAGCACTTTGTATTATGTTTGGAAAGGTGCTATATACATTAATTCATTAATGTCAAATGTATACTTGTTAAAGACAGAATTCTGAAGATTTATACTGAAGTTTGCTGCAATACAGTAAACAAAAAGGAATACAATACTGAATACAAATGAGATTTTAAGAGTGTGGAGAGAGATGACCAGTACAGCAAAACATAGGTCATTATTCCTGGCCTAGATGCCACAAACTGTTTTAGCAAGTTCAATCGGTACTAAATGGACAATTGATGCCAGTAAGGGCACAGTGTTGTTTACTGTAAGTCTTAATGACAGGAAGACATTTATTCATACATCAGTCGGTGTCACAGAGAGTTTGTAGATACCGGAGGAATGCAGTGGGAGGATGCTTTAAGAAAGTCTCACAAATAGTCCAAGGGGTGAGCTACGGTGGGTGCTAATTCACACATGTTTGAGTGGTGCTATAGCCACTCCTATAGACAGCAATGTGTGTCCGTATGTCTGTCCCAGTATCTGCCCCTGTGTCCGAGTACCGTCTGTATGTCTGAGTACGGAAATAGCGTTTGTTGACCACCAAGTGTTACTGTTGTCACTGGAGCCACGCACGCACGCACGCATGCATGCACAGAGGCCAGGGATGAGAGCTTGTACAGCACCAGTACAGTACAGCACCAGATGGGTCAGATTCTTTTGTGATTTTGAAATACAAAAACAAATGGATCAGTCTCCAAAATCAGGTTTAAACCAGTGCAGGATATCCAGGTTTTTTGATTGATTGATTGAATACTTTCAGTTTTCAGAAAAAGTACGGTACAGTTCAATACAAGGTCTACTATTAAAGTATTTAAAAAACCCCAATTAAGGTCTAACCCTAAGGCTTGTTTCCATTGGGGTCCTTCATATTCGGTTCATCAGAATGTTTGTGTTGCTGTAAGTCTGTGCTTCGTGTCCCTGAAGTGATAATACTGTCTGTTTACAACTTTACACCTAGAATTTTGACATAAATAGGGCAGCATGTTTATGGCATTACAATAGGGCCCTCAACCCCTTATCCCTAAACCTATTTGAAAAACATATTAAAACGGTTCAACTAGCCGATCTACATCAACAAACATGTTGTGAGCTTGTAGATTGGCTATTTGAACCATTCAAAAATCAAAATGGTAAAAAAGGCAGAGAAGTTTAGGGATAAAAGGGCTTTAGCATGGACGAAAAAATATAGATTCTTGCCTTGACTCTTGAGCCCCCATGCAGGCTAGGGGGCCGGGGCACATCGAGTTCTTTTGGTCATTGTGTTTGGGTCCACTTTATGCTGGTAACGCTGGCTACGTGACACACGCAACACAACACACACACTCACGTTCAAAAGGTTAGCGACCTTACCCCTGCCTAGACCAACCCCCAACCCACCCCCCCCCCACCCCAGGCGTACCTATTCTGTCCCCGTTTTGGAATGTGATGGCATTGGCCCAGGGGAGGTCTGTCTGTCTAGTCACAGCACATGGACAGGTGATTGGTTTAAAAGACGCCCCGGCTCTCTCACATGGTGTGAACGTGAACACCCTTGGCACTTTCAGCTTTGTGATGCCATTTAAGGAATGCCCCTGTGGCCATGCATGTGAGTTTTCCATTGTGAAGATTTGGATACCTACCAGTCACGGTCTGTTGGAGTTTTATTGCCTTTTTTTGCTTTGTGATTCTGTTGTCTTGACCGGGACATTTCTGCATGTGATTTGTAAGGAAATTTGAGGGTCAATTGGAGTTTAATACTTTTCATTGGTTCCAAATTTGTATAACCAACACACAGATGTAATAGCATTGATTTATGGATGACAAAATCTACAACCTGACAAATGGAGTTAGGTGTTTTCTTGCCGGACAGCAACGATATATCCAGGATTCATGGTCTCTGCCTCATTGCGTACCTTCTACTGAAAGAAGCTAATAACCAGATAGTTTAGTTTTGCCTTGTATTCATGTGGTATTCAGGCCTGTTGTGAATCTGTCAAATTGACAGACGGCTTCTATTGCTGCAGTGCATTAGCACCAATACTAACTTGGGAACACTTGCAGAAGTTTTTTATGTTTTTTCATGGCTATAACCGGTGAATAGTGTGTCAAATTATCATTTCATGGGTGGGATGTTTCACTACAGAAAAGAGCAGGCTGTTTATTTTTTAAGCTTTCTTTTCTCGGCTGCCTGCATGGCTATGAAATAATTGTAGGTTTTAGTTTTCGATGGCATGATGCCCTGTAAAAATCTTTGTTCTGGGACAATGGCCTGGAAACACAAGTGATGTGTTGTTCTATAATTATATATACATCGTCATGGCTCAGGCTATTTTTGTTAACTCACTGAATGAACTGTGTATTGGTAATAAATCTCTTGAGAACAGAGTATCTCCTACTGTGCAATTTTCTTATTAAATCAGCCACTTACAGTGTAGGTTGCAGGCAGGCCATTGCTAGCTTGTTATTGGTGGAATGTTAGCCTATTATGACTTAGATCTAGAACAGGGACGTCATAGGGTTCAAGTGGTTATTAGCGAGTTAGGGAAGAGTCGCAGATAAACACCTTCAGGAAAATGTGACCTTGGACACAACGACATCCCGACAGCTTGCCACTGATTGGTCATACAGTGGCACAGCCTCCCCTCACTACAAACAGAGTCCGTTGTACTGTCTGTCACTCAATGTGCACGTGTGTGTGAGGGCGGTAGAAATACAGTATGTCCACGTGTGTGAGGGCCAGGGCCAAATTTTCTGTGGGGCCGTGGCCCAGGGGCCCTTGGCCCCCAGGGGCCCTTCGAGGAAATCCGAGCGGTACTGGGTTTGAAGCCCTGAAAAGGGCTCCTGCGTGCGTGCGTGCGTGCTCGCTATAGCAGTTTGTCCATGTGTGAGGGACTTCCCTACATTCACGTCTTGATTCACCTTGTTTAAGCTTCTGAAAAGTACTTGCATGTCCTCTTCTTTCCTCTGTGCTTAACAGCTGATGATGTGGTGGTTGGTTGATTGTTTATCTTTTATTTTGACAATAAAGAAATGCAAACAGTACAGGGTACAGTCGGGCACATTGGTCCAAAAGGACCAATGCGGACCTTGCGGTCTTGTTTTCTGGTGGGGTGGGTGTGAGCTGGGTGAGCAAGCTGTCTACTCCGTCTACAGTATGCATGTCTCTGTATAGTATCTCCCTCTGTGTAGCTACTGTATGTTTTATGTATCTTGTTCGTGTTTCACGGGTCCTCCCTTGAAAATGAGATGCTGCATCTCAAGGGGCTTTATCCCTTCAGTACAAATGTGAAATCTGGTAGGAGTTTGTGCGTGCGTGTGAGGGTGCTAGGAGTTTGTCCGGGGGGCATAGAAGGGCGGATGTTCTTGGAAGCGTGCATGCTCAGTATATCGTGCGGAAGTGGTTATGTGGTGGTTATGTTTTGTAAATATAGTAACTAAAGTTTGCAAATAATTGTAGTGGAGTAAAAGTACAATATTTGCCTCTGGAGATGGGGTAGAAGTAAAAGTATTGGAAATTAGAAATACTCAAGTAAAGGACACAAATACTGTAACTCATAATTGTAAAGAAAGAAAAGCAGGTGCGCTTCCTCATAAACCAAGTAACTAAGTGGGAAAAAGTGGCGCTCCGAAATAATAGATGCAAGCCTGTCTCAGATGCAATTTTGTATGTTTATTTGAGAACGCTCAAGTTGTCACAACCATTGACATATGGCTGAAATCACTCAGTACATCTTTGTAGTGGCATTTCGGCAGACGCTTATGAGTGGCGGTGGCGACACGTGGAGACACGTGTCACGTGATTTTTGTCTTTTTTTTTTGTCTTCATGGCACACTGGAAACCTTTCGCTGTGTTTATCTTTGTAAAAAAACGTGCCACTCTCTCACGTACCTCCCTTTTCCTCTTCTGACCCAAGAGTGTGCAACAAAAAAGTTACGCACTTATATTTTCGACAGATTGCATTTCCCCATACTGTACCTGCTCTGTCACTCTCTCCCATATCCCTCTGCCCGTCTCCTTTCCCTCTTCACAAGTATCCGTCTGAGTCATTCATTGGGTTTATTTATCTCGTATTTGCCATGTGGGCCTTCGTCACTATAAATGTTTTTCGTCCACTCATCACGGTTCGCTAGCCGTCCCTCTCCTCCGCCTCTGTTGGCTGTGTGGTCGACAGTGTGCGCTTGTCTGTGTGTGTGTGTGTGTGTGTATGTGTGTGTGTGTGTGTGTGTGTCGGTAGGAGCATGTGCAAAGGGGGAAGGGCCTGACTGTCTTGTGTATCTCCTCTCATTGGCTGAGGCGAGCCCTCCCTCCCCCCGTGCTTTAAAAGCCTCCCTTTTCTCACCTGAGTTAGGGAAAGTGCTGCAGCTCTTCTCTGCTTCAGGTGTCTGTATGTTCTCTCTGCCCTGATCCTTGCAAAAAGGAAGAAAGACAAAAAAAAATACCTATTTTAAAAGCACAGCTGTGGAGTGTGGACCCCTTTTTATAGGAGCTAGTGTGAGTATGCCTACATTGTATTCGATGTTTACTTATGATGTTTCTTGTTCAATAGCCATAACTCTGCAGAGCTGGGTGTGTAGGACCTGGGGTGCCAAAGGGTGTGTGTGCGTGCGTGCGCACTTCTGTTTAAGGAATTTCACTCTCGGGTGCTTGTTGGCTGATGCAAGAGTTTGTCTTTGGGGTGGAATCGTGGATGATGCTTTGAGTTGTCTTGATTACTTTTGGAATGTTGCTTTTTGTGACTTGACTTAACATGCAAGGGTTTGAGAGCTACTGGTACGTTGATATATCTCTGGGCCAGCCTGTAGTTTCTGGATTGAACAGAACACTTGAGGCCAATAACTGAAGTAAAGTTGCATAATCTTGTTCATTAACATTTTAAAAGATTTTTGTAATCGGTGTAATTTTCCTCCTCTTTAAATGTTGAAAAGAAGACTGCATTGTTTTTGTGCACACAATTTCATTTTGTATAGAGCCTTTTGAGGTTACAGCACTGTCTTTATAGAATATTACATGTTGAAAAGAAGAGTGCATTGTTGTTTTTTTTGTATTGAGCCTTTAGCACAGACTTTATAGAATATTAAAGCACTCAACCTAGAAAATTTAATTATGCTGACGCACGTTGGTCCCGAAGGGCTTGCTATTTTTTTCTCCATAAATTGGTTTTGTGTGACCTACAGTAGCTGTCCTTTTTGCCCATGAACTTGTGAGCCATTCCAACATTAGAAACGCTTGGAATCTTAAAACAGTTGATATTTTAGTTTTGTTTATGTTTTCACTTGGACTTTGACTTGGGGGTGGCACTTTTTTCCCCCTGTTTTGTTTATACTGGCATGCTTCCTTCTAATATTTAAATGTGATTAAGTCAAGGTAGCGATATCAGTTTTAAAAAAACATATTAACCAAGTTAAAATAGCTAATCAATAATCGCTGGTAGTTTTTCTTTTTTTATGTTGGACAATTTCCACCTATGAGGTGGAAGTAAGGGACTTGTCAGACACGAAGACGAAGATTCATTGAGATACAATGTATTTAAGTGTTGCAAGCTACACTCTATTGTTGTTCTCTCATGTGTTACACCTTGCCAACTGTGTGCTTTGACTTAGTGGTGCTGAAGCAGTACATTACCTTTACAAACGTATCCTCGTCAGACTGGTTCAGCCTCTTTGCAATACATATCATGTGTCGTTATGCCTTCTGTGAATATTTCTTCTTTCTAGACATTTCATTTTTATTACATTTGCAATGGCAAAGTCGTGGGTGATATTTGAAAGATGCAGCCAAAACTCTGTACTCCATATCGACTAAACTAAGAGTGACGACGAGAACATACAGACTGAGATAAACAACAATATTCGGTCAATATCTTCATCATGACATGGGGGTTGTTATGTTTGTGCTGACTGTAAACTCGCACCGTTTGTGTTTGCTTTCTAGAATGAAAGATCAGACACAGAGACGTTTGTGAGAAGCTTTTGATGCTGCTGCTGTTTGTGACTGTCAGTCCTCAAGGCTGTGAGTTTGACAGTGTGGTCACTGGTTCCTGTATGTCCACACACACACACACACACGCACGCACGCACGCACACACACACGACACAGCAGCAGCGTTGCAAATTGAAGCACACACACATACTGTACTGTCAGTGGTGGAAAAAGTACTCACAATTCTTACTCGAGTACTCTACTAAAAGGAATTCAACGTTTACTTAACGGTAACATTACAAAAGTATTCGTATCAGTAACAGTAAAAGACTGTTTCCAGTTTTCAAATGTATAAAGATCTTTTGAAAATAGCAGATCTACAAGCTCACAATGTGACGCATTGCGAGGCATTGTGAGCTTGTAGATCTGCCATTTTCAAAAGGCCTAAAATGTATATATATATATATAGAGCTGAATTGGTCAAAATCTACAAAGTAACTAGTAACTACGGTTTTCAAATACATGTAGTTCAATATTTGGATCGGAGATGTACTGGAGTAGAAGTTAAAGTATTGGAAATCGGGAAATACTCCAGTGAAGTAACAGTACGGTACCTCAAAATGTTACTTAAAGTACAGTACGTGAGTAAATGTACTTGGTTACCATACTTTCCAGCACTGTATGTTGACTGTCAACACGTGCTTCACATGACAAGGCAGAAAGCCCTTTTTCACCTCTGAACAGCATTCCTTCATCCTTAATCATGTCATTATTTTGTTTATTAAGGGTGCATAAAATTAAGCCTGCATGTCTCGGCACACAATTCGGAGCAATTAAACAAATTGACTGTACATTTCTATCTGTGTACTGCACTAGGGTGTGTAGTCGTCATTTCACTGTAGTTACGCATGGATTAAGTTAAGTTCTCATGCAGTCGCCAAGACTGATTTCAGTTATTTGGATTTCGTAGAAGGCATGTGTGTCTTCTATGGAAGCACGATGTCGCTCAACGAAAATAGCAGATCTATAAGCTCGCAACACGTCGCGCTGTGACGTGTTGTTAGCTTATAGATCGGCTATTATCGATTGTTGGTTATTTGAGAGTTTCTTTATTTTATTTTTTATTTCAGAACTGTGATTTCTTCAACTGGTTGGCCACAGCAGCAAGCAACAAAGAATGATCATACCTAAAACATCATTAATTAACTGTTAGTCGTGAGATTTTATTTAGCTTTATTCCATGTAGTTGTGTTTCTTATGATTGAGCGGTCATGTTTCTAGAGCCGTGGTTTTCCATGGTTTGTGTTCATTTCCATGCACGCTGCCTTGCCCTGCCCCGTGGGGGAACAGAGGAGAGAACACCTCGTTTAGGAACCTTCCTGGAGCTTTGCCCCGGCTGGCCGCTCCTCCTGTTTTCATCCAATCCACTCAAAGAGCTCTTTGTGCGACGATGACAAATTGGGGACGGCGGGGTAATTGGCTGTTGAAATCATTTTCGGCAGAGCTGTATGTACGTGCGTGCTCAGCTCTGCTCGTGGCCTCTCTGAGCTCCTCTGCTTACGTAATCGGCATCTCTGATTGTTGAACGCCATGGAAAACAAAAATACTTTAACGTGTGGTCCTCAAAGTGTGTTGATGGTGTACTGTACAGTATGTCAGTGGTGACCCCCTGGGACACCCAGGGGTCCTTGAGGAGGGTGTTCTGGGGGGGTGGGAGGTGGGGGGGGGGGGTCCCTAGGAAAAGCTCACATGCTGTGAACTTGTAGATCAGAGGTTTAGAATTTTTCTTTGCCTATAATAGGGATGCCATTATGCCATGCTGAAAGTGGTTAACTCCGTTAGCTGGTTAACTCTGTTAAGCACTTTGTTTGGACACTGTTACTGTATCTGTGTCTCCACCTGCAGCAATGAAGGTTGAGGAACAAAATAATATGGCACAAAATGTTTTCAAACGGGGGTCCGCAGCCAAACTACATTTTCACGTCTTTGACATGAAAATGTTTCCAGAAACCCTGGAAAGGGACGTTGTGTGTGGAGTTTGCATGTTCTCCCTGTGTCCCCTATAGGGTAGGTACCCTCACACAAAAAAACATGCAGTAATCCTTGACTCTGTTCTGCCTCCCCCTGGTCAGCCGGGGTGCCTGATGGAGGGGAAAGGAACCGGTTGGAATTACGTGCTCCTTCCACGTCGCGCTACGTCCTACCGGGGGAAACTCCCCCTCCCTGTCAGGTGATAAGAATCGGCCTGGTCACACCTCGTGCATTGAAGGAAGCATGAGCTCAGTTCTGGGCTCTTTGCAGCTTGGCATCTGCAAATGGGTTACAAAATCGTGGGATAAAAAAAAGAAGAAAAAATAAGCCCAGGTTCGTTGTGACGCATTGACTGCTGTGTCGAAATATGCGATAGCTTCCCTTTTTGGCTTGCCTGGCTGGGTTGAATGCCCTCTCTTACTCGGAACAGGACAGGTCTTTGTCAAGGCTATGGTGTTCTGTTGAGTCCGATAAGACATGCTGTTGGGATGCACCTGTATGCCCTTGAAATAGAGCTGCCCTAGACTGAACTTTTTACAGCTGAAGTGTTATTTTGTATAGACTCGTCGCGGCCGTGACCTCTAGGATTTGAGCTGCTTGCTCTGTAGCCCAAAAAGTGGCGAGTTTGAGTTGACTGAGCAAACGGTTACTGTGATTTAGTTGTGTTTTGTACCGGGTGTATTCTGTGATTTTCTTTTCCTCAAAACATAAAGAAATGATAAACATATGAGGTTAAGAAATGAAATAAAATGCCAGTTACACATCTTTGACCTTGAGATTTGGACAGAAATCCTGCAAGGAGAATGTGGTGAATAATATGCAACATGTATTGATCAACAGTGTTGATTTCAAGTCATTTCGACAGCATATTTTGATTTCAGTTTTAGTCATAGTCTTTAGAATACAATTCCATTTAGTTTTAGGCCGATCTGCGTCTACATATCTGCTTGTAGATCTGCTATTTTCAGACACGCGAGCGCAACCAAACATAAAATGACTTGTCTTTTATGGCAGATTCACACGTCTGATTTACCGTTCCCCAATACGATTGCCTGGTCCCCGCTTGGCCTTGATTCTTCCGCACTCCGAGTACACTTCATTCAACTGTATCCAATGCTTTCACATTGCAGCGATCCGTATCCGAGTTCAGTCGGGGGAAACGGTACGCAGCATTCACACTAACCACAACATCTGCCAAGTGAACCCGCGAGTGCGCACCCGGGGACCATAGTGTGAAGCTGCCCTTAGTTCTACTGGATCTCTTCTGCACTATAGTCCCTCCCTAACACTTTAGTCAGATTATTGACCATCTTTTCTGTATCCTTGCTTTCAGGTAGTCCGTCAGGCTTGCCCGAGAAGAAGAAGAAGAAGAAGTGTGCTACTTGCCGTGTGTAAACTTTGACCCCTAACGTCGAGCCCTTACTGCTGTGTGCACCGCCGCCATAATGCCGGGATCCATGGACCGCATGGAGCTCAAGAAGGTCTGCACGGAGGGCGATGACGACAGCACCGACAGCCTGGACGGCTGCGACCGCTACACTGAGCCCATTGACTCTGAGAAGGCCACCATCAACAGGTCAGTGAGCCCATTGACTCAGAGAAGTTCCATCAACAGGTCAGAGAGGTTCTGCGTCCCAGCACACCCGTTTACATACTGTTTACATTACACAAGGACATTTTTGGTTTGGTGTGTCTTCTGTAATAATGTCTTGAGAGGTGTATATATATATGGAGAGTAATGCCACACCTTGTGGAATCAGAATTGAGACAACTTCGTTCTGGTAAACTCGATTAAAATTCTGAAACAGGTAAGGAGGGTATACTCTCTGCTCCCGATCTGTCTGTACACTCTCCTATCTGTTTTAATCATCATTTTATTCCATTTCCATTTTATTCCTCAGTCTGATGCAGCCTTTGTATATTGGAAGAACAAGGGCCTGATCAGCTTTTCAGATCTATATATAAATAATCATTTTGCATCATTTACTGAGCTGAAAGAAGCATTTTGTTTTACAAGTTAAACATTAACATCTTCTTCAAAAATCAACCCCTGTTACCTCTGAGAACGTATAGTGCCAGCCCCTGTTACCTCTGAGAACTTATAGGGCTGTATTTTGCGTGTCTTAAGTACCAGGTCTTATTCCCTAACTTGAGTAAACTAAAGACCTGGAGGCGTGATCAATGCTCTTTGGCCACTCAGAATAGCCAAATGGCATTGATCACGCCTCCAGGTCTTTAGTTTACTCAAGTTAGGGAATAAGACCTGGCACTTAAGACACGCAAAATACAGCCCATAGTGTCAGCCCCTGTTACCTCTGAGAACTTATTGTGTCAGCCCCTGTTACCTCTGAGAACTTATTGTGTCAGCCCCTGTTACCTCTGAGAACTTATTGTGTCAGCCCCTGTTACCTCTGAGAACTTATTGTGTCAGCCCCTGTTACCTCTGAGAACTTATAGTGTCAGCCCCTGTTACCTCTGAGAACGCATAGTGTCAGTACCCTGTTACCTCTGATTACCAAATGTGTCCGTGGCAAAGACTTGGTCTTCTCCGTGGCAAATTATACATTTAGTTTTTACACATCATTATAATATTCTTATTGTCTCTACTAGGTCTCCACCAGGCCGAAGGCAGGGGGGAGAGTATGTTTTGCACTCCGTCCGTCCGTCCGTCCGTCCGTCCGTCCGTCCGTGCCTTTCAATGTTTGCACGATTGGTCCATTTTGTATGAAATTGCTCAAATCACGTACGCAGCAATTTTGCACACCCATTCCCACTAGGCCGAGGACGAAATGCCACAAATTTTCAGATCAGCCTCATGGTGGTTCTATAACAGCCTGATTCGGATTTTTACATACAACTGCACTGATCTGTGAAACTTTGCATGCACACTCCCTACAGGCCAAGGAAAAACCTTCAGATTCTGTCCAATTATCTGCAAATCTGTACACAGTATCTCTATAGTCATCACAAGATGGCTCCGTCTGGTATTTCATATTCCATCCTAATTTGAGGGAAAATGTGCATGCATAAATCCCAGGCTTTTCACATTGGCCTGTTATAGCACCACCAGCAGGTGGACTTTTGCAAAACACGCTTTTGGAACAAAATGTCTCAAATCATGACTTTGAATGTCGAATTTCCATCAAAGGCGTAAGAAGAAATGGCACCCTTTTCACATTGGCCTATTATAGCGCCACGATAACCTACCTGGCCTGGTGGAGACCGGTGCTCAGAGGAGCACTTTTTCTAGTTTTGCGTCCCAATTACTGAATGTCAGTCTCCAGATATTCTTCTGAATATGTATGGCACTGATTTACTACGACACTATGGCACATTCGGAGGCGAGGACAGCGGTTCTTAGACACAATACACATAACTGTGAGAGCTCAGAGTGTACAAATGTACACTCATCACTTACACTCACATTTGTACACTCTAAGAGTTACAAACCATGTTATGGTCGTTCAGGGCCAGCTCTTTGTGTCTGTGTGTAGCCTACTCATTTTGTTTCGTCCGTGGCAAAAATATAATTTTGCCATTTAATGTCCACCACAAGCCGGCGGCATGGCGGTGACCCCCTAGTTATGACATGTTGCCTCAGAATACGTCTTAACGACACCATCGTGGGCTCTGTCTCTCTGCAGTCAGTTCCTGGACGACGCTGACGACGGGGAAAGTCAGAAGTTCCTCACCAACGGGATGATGAAGAAGAAGAAATATGAAGAATACCACGAAGAATACGTAAGTCAATTTTAGAAAACGTATACAGCCACATTTCCCTTTATGCTGTGCGTGTGTTTCATTAATGTACATTCTCTCTTCCACCCCCCCCCCCCCCATTGGTCGCAGCATCCAGGACACGCCTCCTTCGGGATGTCCGTGTTCAACCTGAGCAACGCCATTATGGGCAGCGGCATCCTGGGCTTGTCGTACGCCATGGCCAACACCGGAATCGTTCTGTTTTCGTAAGTCATGAAATGCACACAAACAAATACATTTCTATCTCCATCAGTTCCGACATTGACACACGGTCACATTAACCAAAAATCTACACATCTACAAGCTCACACACGTGCTGTGAGCTCGTTGATTTACACCACTAGGGTTTACGACGTGCTGGTGGCCATCTTTCACCGGCGTCTTTCCTTACAGCCCACCCCCTCAGACACCCCCTTGAACACGCAGACACCCCCTCGGACACCCCCTTGAACACGCAGACACCCCCTCGAACATGTGACACCCACCTCAGTCACTCGCCCTATATTTGGTTCTCAGTGAGGTTGCTCGCAAAAGAGAGACTCTTCCAATTACACACACACACACACACACACTCGCGCACGCACACGTACACGTGCGTGTGCGCACGCACACGCACGCACACACGCACACACACACAACCATTCATAAGAACTATTATGTTTTATTTCCTCCTTGCTGTACGTACCGAACATAATCTCCACTTCCTTCTTGTCAACCGCACCACCGTAAATTAGACGTGGAAAAACACAAGCCTTCCTCTGTGTCCAAGTGATGTTTCCCTTGTGCATGTATACGCACGCGCACACGCACACTCACACTGTACATTCATAAACTCCCTTCCGGGTGTTGTATCATCACACTTCCTCTCGGTGTCACTGTGGTCCTCTAGCTGTCATTTGACCCATGTCTGACCACGCGCTGTGCATGCTGTGGTCTTCCCCTGCCTCTGGCGATCATCTGACGCGCTCGTGTGCGTTTGTGTGTGTGTGTGTGTGTGTGTGCGTGCGTGCGTGCTTTGCATGCGGTGCTAGGCTCCATATTGGATTTCTTCTTTATGAGCTGCTATAATGTTACCTGGTTATATAACAACAACACTGATTCCAGGGATCCTTGAGCGGGGTCCAGGTGCTCTTTATTTATCTTTGTTAAATGTGGCGTAATTTTGAAAAATCTTAAAGGCAGTATCAGCGTTCTCTCTTTTTGGGGGTACCTGGCACAAAATCATTTTGGGTGGGGAACGGTGGCCAAAATACATTCTGGTATACAATGAAAATGTTTGAGAACCACTGATATGATATGGAGGGACAACTTGGGCTCACAGAAAGAATGTGGTGGGGGTGCTGTTTTTTTAGACACAATCTATTTATAGCCACTGGGAGATGACATTTCTTTTTTCATTTTCTTTGTGTCTCTGGTCACACACCGGAGGTTGTCTCAATATTAAAATAGTTGTTATGCTGATTAAATTAACTGCAGTCAGTAAACAGAAGAACGCAAATAAGTCAACTGAACAAGAACACAACTGCATTTTTTTCCTCTCAATTCAATTACCCAGGCCTTTATTTTTTTCCTCGATAAAGGGCTGCTGTAAGGGAAAAGTATTCGTTTCAGAATGTCTTACATTTTCGTCAAAGTCAAAGTCAAGAATATTAAAATAGTTGTTATGCTGATTAAATTAACTGCAGTCAGTAAACAGAAGAACGCAAATAAGTCAACTGAACAAGAACACAACTGCATTTTTTTCCTCTCAATTCAATTACCCAGGCCTTTATTTTTTTCCTCGATAAAGGGCTGCTGTAAGGGAAAAGTATTCGTTTCAGAATGTCTTACATTTTCGTCAAAGTCAAAGTCAAGCACTGTTGTCACTGTGGTGGTGAGCTTTCACATCAGCTATTTCCTGTGCACATCACCACGCTCATCGAAGTCTATCACGTGCTTAATAGAGTTGCAAATGGCGTGATAATTGAGCCCAAAGGTAACTTGATCCCCACCCCCCTTCTCCCCCTGACATTTTTAACGTTAGCACCAGCCTAGCATGCCATTTTTAAGACAGTAGCAGTAATTCATACTGTATATCCGTGACCTGGTATAACCCCCACGCAGCAGCCCTACTGTACTGACATATATTTATATATACTGTGGCACAATTAGAAACCGCTCAGAGTGTGCTTGGGTTAAAAATAATGTCCTGTGTCCAGTGTTGATGTTGGCAGCAATTTTTTTAGTTTAGTCATAGTCTCTTGACTCGTTTTCATTTAGTTTCAGTCACATTTTAGTCACCTGGAATGTTTCAGTGTTAGTCTAGTTTTAGTCGACTAAATATCATAAGATTTTAGTCGACTAAATCTGCAGTTGATTTAGTCGACTAAAATGTATTTTGGCGGGCCTTGATGCCGTCGTAATGACTGATTTTACACTTGCTGAAAATAGCTGATCTACAAGCTCACAACGCGTTGCACTGCGATCTGCTATTTTCAGCATGCATTACAAGTGTAAAATGAGTAAATGACTTATACTGGATCTCTTATTCTCTTGTAACATTTCACTAAAAAAAATCTATTTAGTCAATTTAGTCTTAGTTTTAGTCATTTTGAAATATAGGTAGTCGACGAACATTTGTTATAACCATGCAGCAAACCTACCGCGCTGTATATATATGTGTGCTTGGCGTTAAAAATAATGTCCTGTGTCATGCTTTACAGTACACTACAGTATTACATAACGTATCACCGGGGGGGGACTTTGGTATTTGAAGAGAGGGCAGTTGTTTGGATACGTTTGACGCACTTTACTGTTGGAGCATGTACTGTATAAGGCATGTCGAAAGCAGCTTGCCTGTCCGTTCAGATCCAGCGATAAGTTCCAATAACGTGCATCAACTGTACTGTACAGTACATGACAAAATAGGCCTACTGTAAGTCCAGTGTAAAGAATGCGGTCTTCTTTAAGACAATGTTGTTAAAACTGTAGCATGCAGTGAATTATGTAGTGTAAACAGACTACTGACAAAGCGGCTGCCTGGCCTCTCTCACTTTATGAAACCGCCAAGAAATGCTACATTAAATGTAACGTGTACGGATGTACACATAGTGGCATTTTCACCCCAAGCATCAACATGTACTTAATGTAAGAAAGTACTACTCGCTATGCAGAATGTCCCCTTTCAAGTTTTCAAATATTTAGAAAATAGCAGATCTACAAGCTCACAATGCGTCGCGTCGCAAGCTTTTGTAGATCGGCTATTTTTCAAATGGCCGTGTACATTAATGTATGTTTTGTAATGCTAATAATCAAAGTAACTAGTAACGAAATTCATGAAAAGTCATGAAATCCATTGAAATAATAATAAAAAAATGAAATGTAGGAAACTTCAAAATAAGGGGACCCATAAAAATTGGTCGGCGACCCAACCTTGGGTGCAGACCCAGTGTTTGGGAACCAAACACTCTATTCAACCTATCGTGTGTGTTCTCTCTCTCTCTTCGCAGCATCCTACTGGATGGACCCAGTGGTCAATTCAACCTATCGTGTGTGTTCTCTCTCTGAACCCCAGTGGTCTGTTCAACCTATCGTGTGTGTGTTCTCTCTCCTCCAGCATACTATTGGTGGGCGTGGCCATCTTGTCTTTGTACTCGGTGCACCTGCTGCTGATGACGGCGAAGGAAGGAGGTACGTACTGACCGATCGATCGCAATCTCCTAGTTCGACGAGTTCAGCGAGCCTCAAGACATGCGTGTCTAGAATCTGTAGCCTAAAGTATATATAATAATCCAAACAAATGTGGAGTCGTTCCCAGCCTGGGGTCCCCGCATGATTTATGGGACAATTTAAGGACTTTTATGACATTTTAGTACCTCCAAAACAAATGAGCTGACTCGTTGACTGGTTGTACAATTATATAACAATGGACCAGCTCATAAATATGATTACTTTTGGGGGTTCCCAGTTCAAATAATTATGATTATTTTGGGGGGTCCCCAGTTCAAATAGGATTTAGCGTCACTAATGAGCTCGCTGTTCGTTGTCTGGCAGGCTCCCTCATATATGAAAAGCCACCAATACAAACGGACTGCAGAAATAACCTTAATAATAGGGAAAATATATCATAAATGAATACAGAAACCAGATATAATCATTAAGGAAAGTTTATGCATGCACCACGTACTATGTAAACTCTTAATTTCCATTTTCCAGCCATTCAGTTGTTCTTTATTTAATATTTATTTATTTAAATAATTTTGGGGACCCCCCCCAAAATAATTTGGCTAGCAGGTCGACACAATGGACCGTCCATCGCAACTGATATGCATCTAAGGTC
Source organism: Protomyctophum bolini (assembly GCF_963924005.1). NCBI lineage: Eukaryota > Metazoa > Chordata > Actinopteri > Myctophiformes > Myctophidae > Protomyctophum > Protomyctophum bolini. The sequence continues at coordinate 4,622,893 of NC_137884.1, read as the reverse complement.
GGTCATTCCTGTCATGTCAAGCCATGGCACTCAGCGTTGATCGGCAGGCTTTGTTAGCGAGGTGCGAAAGACTGTGGAATGTGTGAATGGCTATGCGGGCTGGCGTGCATCTATATCTATAAATGCACCACGTCTCTGTACTGTATGTCTGTCTGACAATGAGCGCGCTGTTCTTGTTGTCCGGCAGGCTCCCTCATATATGAAAAGCTGGGAGAGAGGGCTTTCGGCTGGCCGGGGAAGATAGCTGCATTCATAGCTATAATCATGCAGAATATTGGAGGTAAACAACAAATGAGTTCATCTTTGTCTTCATGTTATCGTTGATATTGACAGCAATGCCGTAATTTTACACTTGGTTGCATGCTGAAAATAGCCAATCTATGCTATTTTTGTCGTATAGTTTCAGTCGACGAAATCAACACTGCTTCATGTCCGTTCTAATTGAACAGCAGACCTTACTGTGTTGTGTTTGCCTCCATAAAGCCATGTCCAGCTACCTCTTTATTGTGAAGTATGAGCTTCCTGAAGTGATACGTGCGTTCCTGGGCTTAGCGGAGAACAACGGGTGAGTGTGGGTGTGCGTGTGCGTGAGCGTGAGCGTCTACATTAAAGCCCACAACGTGGCGCTTGAGCTTGTAGTTCTGCTAATTTCACTAGTTTGGGTCCCAGGGGAGACATCAAATTACAATGTCGGGTCACGGTAGGGATGTTGATAGTTAATCGATTCATCGATCTGCCTTTCTATCGTTGGGTGGTTTTCGGTGAATGTAAGGTTGTCTGTGGGCCGGTTAAAACAAAGTCTCCCCCACCTATAGCCACATGTGGGCCGGTTAAAACAAAGTCTCCCACACCTATAGCCACATGTGGGCCGGTTAAAACAAAGTCTCCCACACCTATAGCCACATGTGGGCCGGTTAAAACAAAGTCTCCCACACCTATAGCCACATGTGGGCCGGTTAAAACAAAGTCTCCCCCACCTATAGCCACATGTGGGCCGGTTAAAACAAAGTCTCCCACACCTATAGCCACATGTGGGCCGGTTAAAACAAAGTCTCCCCCACCTATAGCCACATGTGGGCCGGTTAAAACAAAGTCTCCCCCACCTATAGATACATGTGGGCCGGTTAAAACAAAGTCTCCCCCACCTATAGCCACATGTGGGCCGGTTAAAACAAAGTCTCCCCCACCTATAGCCACATGTGGGCCGGTTAAAACAAAGTCTCCCCCACCTATAGCCACATGTGGGCCGGTTAAAACAAAGTCTCCCACACCTATAGCCACATGTGGGCCGGTTAAAACAAAGTCTCCCACACCTATAGCCACATGTGGGCCGGTTAAAACAAAGTCTCCCCCACCTATAGCCACAGAAACGTCTTTGCTTTTGCATGTGACGTGACATACAAGACACTTTACATTTCATTTTATTCCTCATACAAAGATGCCATTGCCTGACCCTGTATCTCAAATGGTCAAATAAATATGTGATTAAGGAATATAATATGCCTTTTGTATTCTTTCTGTATAGAAAAATGTAGATTTTTATATGTTAGACATTGAGGGAAATTAAGATTCTCAGATAAAATAAAAAAAAAGCTGCTTAATTAATCGATCAATAAGGTTATCAATGAATGATTACTTGGGTTTCTCTCACTGTTCCTCTCTGCTTGCGTTGCAGTGAATGGTACATGGATGGGAACTACCTGGTGGTATTCGTGTCTGTTGGGATCATTCTGCCGCTGTCCATGCTGAAAAACCTGGGTAAGGGTTCGACGCTGTGCGTGCGTGCGTGCGTGAAATTCATGAAATTACTGGGGGAAGATGTTTTTTCTTTTTTTTTGTGAATGTTTTTTATAAATGTTTCATTAATTTAAAATAAAATGTAGGAAACCAAAAACATAAAAGGACAAAACTTAAGGATAAAGGATAGAAAATGTGTCCCGGACCCACTGTTTGGGAACCACTGATCTAAAGGACATGTTAGCCTTTGCATAAGCCTGCAAGGTGGTCAAGGCTAGGGCGAGTGCTACGATAAGTGCTACGGGCTAGGCTGGGAAAGTGCTATGATAAGTGCTACGGGGCTAGGGTGTGCTATGACACGCGCAATTGAAAATTTGACATAACCTCTATGTACAGTAGGCCTATTTATTTACACACAACATACTGTGTATTTTGCTTGCATAATGGGGAAAGTTTGTCATTTACCTTGCAAACGTCACCTGTAATTTAATTAGTTCATGAATCCATCATCCACTGTCATCCAACACATTAGTTTAGACCAGGGGTTCTCAACGCTTTTGGCTGGGGACCCCTGGAAATGCTTTGGACATGTCTCGCGACACCTGCCCCGCCCCCCTCCCCACCACCAATACAAACTGACTGCAAAAAACCCCTTAATAATAGGGCAAATAAATGAATACAGAAACCAGATATAATCATTCAATCAAGGAAATGTATGCATGCACCATGTACTATGTAAACTCTTAATTTCCATTTTCCAGCCATTCAGTTGCAAAAACAATTCAGTTCTTTTTTTTTTTTTTTAATTATAACTTGGGGACAAAATAATTTGGCAACCCCTCGAGGGTTCGCGACCCACGGGTTGAGAACCCCTGGTGTAGACTACGTTCAGACAGAAGATACATACAATACAGTAGGCTAGCAGGTCGACACAATGGACCGTCCGTCACAACTGATATGCATCTACGGTCGGTCATTCCTGTCATGTCAAGCCATGGCACTCAGCGTTGATCGGCAGGTTTTGTTAGCGAGGTGCGAAAAACTGTGGAATGTGTGAATGGCTATGCGGGCATCTATCATCATCATCATACCATTGTCCCAATATTGCTTGCTCTGGGTGGATCTTTGTTGGTTGTAAAGTGTCTTGAGACAACTTGTGATTTGACACTATAGTAAAATTTAATTGAATTGAATTGAATACTATAATTCAGTCAATGTCTGTCTGAATGTCTGTCTGTCTGTCTGTCTGTCTGAATGTCTGTCTGTCTGAATGTGTGTCAGAAACACCTCTTTATCGCCTCACCGCCTGCACCAATAACTCCCACTTTTCCCACTTTTCATAATATGGAGGTCTTAACGAAATGTAACAAATTATAAATTAATAATGAATTTATTAGTGAATTAAAAATGCGAAAACGGGCGCAGTACCCCCAGCGGCCACAAGGGGGGGGGGGAGGGGGGCAATATCTCACAACGGGTAAGGGCTAGTATCTATAAATGCACCACGTCTCTGTATGTCTGTCTGTCTGTGTGTCTGTCTGTCTGTAATGCACATAACTCGAGAACGTTTGCCCCAGCGACACAGAACCCCCACAAAAGGCCTCTGCAGGGGCTCTGGACAGGGCCCCTGCCAACTGTGCCCAGGGTCCATATTATGGAGCTGGCCTTTTCTGACATCACAACGCACTGACTGTATCTTCTCTTCTCTCTAGGTTATCTGGGCTACACCAGCGGCTTCTCTCTGTCCTGCATGGTGTTTTTCCTCGGCGTGGTAAGTCTGACTCCTCACCGTAATATTTAATCTCGTTTTGTTCACAGATGAATCTGATTTTAGATCAGCGCTGACTGACCGAGTGCATCTCAATCCGCGCCCTGACGTGACATGTGACACACGTGTGATAGAGAGAGAACACAGGTTTTCTTGTCTGCAACGTATGCTGCACATACGTACAACAACCTGGACATTCCTATCTTGGGCATGTCATGGTGGGTGAACATAGCGAAGATAATTTGACAACAATGCGACGCAATATCCACTGTTTGGCTATAAATAAGGATTCTTTAGAAAAAATAAACTTCAATTTCTGTTGTCCCTCAGGTGATACAATCGTATAGCATGCTCTTATCTTGTTTTTTTTATTATCTGGTATTCAAACGTAGCATTCAATCAGACTGTCGGTCTGTCAGCATGTGTTTAATTTGGGAACGCCTGCCACGTTAACCAACCTTCCCCCCTTAAAGCAAGTCTGGGCACATTTTAAAGGGAGCGTATACGCTGTGGTATGCCCCCTACTTGAACTACCTTAGGGTCATATACATCACACGTCATAGTGTTAATAGCGTTGCATGTTCATTCTGTCATTTTGTGATTTGTATTGTATGAATTGGCCAAACTCGTGTTTCTTAGAAAATTCTGTAAAATCAAGGAGCATTGCTAGTAATCTCACAGTTCAGTCCATACTGTGTAGCGCTGTGGCATGAACGGCAATGTCAAAGAAAGCAACTGCAGCATGAGTTTCAGTACATCTGAACATCTGAGCTTTGTATGTAATTGGGTTTCCCCACGGTCATGAAATTCCTGGAAATATATATTGAAAAAAATCCTGTCCTGGAAAAGGTTTGGAATTTATCAAGGGTCCTGGGAAAATATATGCATTGTTTTTGGCTATTGATTTAATAAAAACATTTTCCAAAACATTGTTTCGTCGTTTTCCGCCAAACGCGCTGCGTGATTGTAGCATAATGTGTACCAGTACAGTGACAAAAATAACAGATCTACAAGCTCACAATGTACTGCAGCGTGATCCTATGCCTTAGAGAGGATATATGTGCCTTGTGGTGTAGCAAAACATTTGACACAACATTTGGAATGGAATTTAATTATGCTATTCTATATTCTATGCTTTATTGTTGCTACACTGCCTGTCTTTGGGCATTAAGATAATAATTATTGATTGCACTGATTGATTGTCATATAGAGGGTATGCGCATGCATAAAGTCAGTGGCAAAGTGAATTGCAAACTGAGTTTAACATCGCTTAACGTGGTTTTGTATATACAATCAGATTTCTGTTTGGATATGTTGTGATGTCAAGGCCAGAAAGTAGTTTTTTTGACACTCAGTAGACGTTCCCGCATAACTTCCGGGTATGATGATGATGATGTCACGCTCATACCCTCTATTGTAAATCACAAATGTACGGTTTTCCAAATAAAAATAAACATTTGAATTAATTTAAATCGATAACGATGATAATCTGCTTACATTTTTATGCACATCTGATCGGCCGATAATATCGGAAATCCCTACTCTATAGAGCGTCGCAGTCCCGCCCCCGACGAGTGGCCCGGAAGAGAATTTCCAATTAATTTTCCCCCATAGACATTTAAAAAAGTATTTATTTAAAGATCTGTAAGCCTCGGTCAAAGCCGACTCGGATGGTGACAACTCATGACAATAAACACATTTATTTTGGGCCAAACAAATAAAGAAGAAAAATAGGCCAGGGTTCAACACTTTTTGTAGTTTTTCTTCTTTCTAATTATTTGTTCAGCCTAATTTTTATTTTATTTTATTGTCATGAGTTGTCACCATCCGACTTGGCTTTGTCTGACCGAGGCTTACAGGTCTATAAATAAATACTGTTTGAAAAGTCTATGGGGAAAATTAATGAGAAATTCTCTTCCGGGCTGTCATGAAAGGGGGCGGGACTGCGACGCTGAAATTTGGGTTAAATATTCTGGAAAGGTCTTGGTAAATTCATTGTTAAAAATGTGTGTGGTGGTAAATGAATTGTCCATTTTCCTTCCAGCTGATCTACAAGAAGACTAAACTGGCGTGTCCTCTGCCCTTCTTCTTCGACCACTATGCCAACCTCAGCGCCGCCAACGCCTCGGACTCGCTGGCGCCGCCCTACGGGCTGCACAACGCCACCGCGGCCACCCTCATGGACTTCAGCCGAGCGGCCATGTCTCCCGCCGACACGGGGAGCCACGACGACTCTCACCACATGGGCGTGCACGCGGAGCCACGCCCCTCCGACGAAGAGATGTGCACGCCCAAATACTTTGTCTTCAACTCGAAGGTGAGTCGACGGGTTTATTGGGGCGCGAGGCCATCTAAGAACGTTTTGGAAAAACGCAGATCTACAAGCTTATAAACTCGTGGTTGTGATTGGAGATTCTGCAGAGTGATTCTTCTACCACAGTTTTGGAGTAGTGCAGCCACTCCAATGCACAGCAATGTGTGTCCCTATGTCTGTCTGTCTATCTGCAGCCATTATGACACACACACACACACACACACACACACACACACACACACACACACACACACAAATTAATGAATAAGGGTGTGGTTGTTGGCTTAGACTGTGGCTGTGTGTGTCTGTGCATCTCTGCATGCATGTGTGTGCACGTTTGGACGACGAGGAGGACAGATTAATGGCACTGTTAATAGCGCCGTAAACCTGTCTCTGCGGCAACACACATTTTTCTTCTTTTCTCTTTCGCTGGGGAGTGGTCACTGAAATAAATACTTTTCATTTCTAAACATACGTTTAGGGTTTGTCTGTGTTCTTCAGGCCACTCTCTGTTAAGGCAGAGCTTCCAACCTGCACACATTTTGTGTGCCAACCACGCAATTCTAGGCGTATAGACACCTAGAATTGCGTGGTTGGTACACAAAATGTGTGCAGGTTGGTAGCTCTGGTTAAGGGGATATTTCACTTTCCAAAAAACCTTTGGTCATTTCGTCGTCTACTCAGGCTTATGAGAACACCTCAGACTGTCGATAGCCATACATGGAGAAGACTGGATCCTCACCTGAATCTGCATGTACTGTATGGAGCCGGCCAGCGACTCTACATCTGACCTCAAACCCTTAGATCTCCATATATGGAGCTGACGTGTTCTGGCATTCCTATAATATGTTGATTCTTCCCTACCCGTCCTCTTCCTCTTCGATGTCTCCCTTTTGACTGATACCTGTCCTATCAACGGGCCCGAAGATTCAGGCCCCGGCCATATACCTGGGACCTCATCAAACCCTGTACACTCAAGACACTGCCCCCACTGCCACCCTTAGATCTCCATCTATGGAGCTGACATGTTCTGACATTCCATATGTTGTTCTGACCTCATCAAACCCTGTACACTCAAGACACGGTCCATTATGGCCAGTACAGAATTCATTATTCATTATCCCATTTTAGGCTGGGAACCCCTTTTGGTGTTAGCACTACGTTATGCTTTAGCTATTTAAAAATAGCAGATCTACAAGCTCATAGCGCGCCACCGAGTGGCGCGCTACGAGCTTGTAGGTCTGCTATTTTTGAAAAATCGAAGAACGACTGACATAGAAGACATGGCTTTTTCAGAAAACTGTCAGGATTCAGAAGACATTTTTAGAATCTGATCTCAGGTCAGAATGGGTTAATAATATTACCGTATGGTGTTTGTGCTCTGTGTGTTTCAGACGGCGTACACCGTTCCCATCCTGGCCTTTGCCTTCGTCTGCCACCCGGAGGTGCTTCCCATCTACAGCGAGCTGAAGGAGTGAGTGCAGTGCAGCTCGTTCATATTTCATACTGAACTCATAGGAGTCCAGTTCATTCATAGGAGCTCGGGCCGTTATTGAGAAATAATTTATGCAGTAGCATAGCGGTATACGTCATCGTACCACGGTGTCGCTCAGCATTTCCAGCAGAAGAGTTGAAAACAACACTCACACACACACACACACACACACGTACGTTGTATACAGTAACTGCATCACAGTGTCTATAATGCCGTTTATGGCTGTACTGGTCCAGTATACCTTTAAAGTGGAACTGGCAATAATTTGATTGAACTGTCGATAATCTTTAGTCTGCGTGTGCGTTCACAGTCGCTCCCGGAGGAAGATGCAGAATGTGTCCAACCTGTCCATCCTGGGTATGCTGGTCATGTACATGATGTCAGCGCTGTTCGGATACCTCACCTTCTACGGTAAGACAAGACACCTGCACGGGCACATACACAACACTATAGAGCGCCGCAGTCCCTCCCCCTTTCAGAAAAACGAGTGGCCCAGGAAATGAAAACGCAATGCATTCTCCCATCGGCACTTCTAAATATTTAAAGACGGTTACGCCGCGGACAAAGCCAACTCGGATCGTGACAAATCATGACAATGAACACAATGTTTTGGGGCCGATCAAATCATTAGAAAGAAGAAAAGAAAGTCAGGAGACAACATTTGTTTTGTTTTTCGTCCTATACATTTTTTGATCGGCCCAAAACATTGTGTTCATTGTCATGATTTGTCACGATCCGAGTTGGCTTTGTCCGCGGCGTAACCGTCTTTAAATAAATTATATTAGAAGTGCCGATGGGAGAATGCATTGGGGTTTTCATTTCCTGGGCCACTCGTTTTTCTGAAAGGGGGCGGGACTGCGGCGCTCTATAGACCTAGCCTTCTAAAGACACCTGCACGGGCACACACACAACACTATAGAGTAGACCTAACCTAAAGACACCTGCACGGGCACACACACAACACTAGACCTAACCTAAAGACACCGGCACGGACACACACAACATTATTATACTTTAATTTGTTGATTTGATTTATTTAAGCACAAGATGTAGAAACGATACAAAAAAACAGCACATGGCATGTTTCTGAATTTAATTGTAATGGTGGTGGAATATGTCAAGCTGTCATGGTTTTTAGATTCTCTCTCTCTCTCTCTCTCTCTCTCTCTCTCTCTACCTCTCTCTCTCCTCCCCCGTGCAGACTTTGTGGAGGACGAGTTGCTCCACACCTTCACCAAACTGAAGGAGAAGGACACCATGCTGCTGTTGGTGCGCCTGGCCGTGCTGACGGCCGTCACCCTGACGGTGCCCATCGTGCTGTTCCCTGTGAGTACACCCTCTACATGTACAGTATCTACAGCACATGGAAATTGTTGTGGAAAGATTACAAAATAATAATTTTGAAGTCCAGCGACTGGAAGTCAATGGTTCACATTCGTGTTACTTTTGACACACGAATGTGAACATTTGAGTCCACCGACCGGAAGTGAAGATTTTGCGTTGGTCTGAGTTGACACGTACAGGAGATTTCAGTGTGGTTATTGGTAAATGTGTTTTTGTTTGGTATGTACAAGAGAAGAAAATTACGGAAATATTAACGCAAGTCTGCTTCTTAGCACGTACAGGAAATAGATGATGAATTAAACAATTACCTGTTGCGTGGTATTGCGTACTTATGATAGTATTAGTCCAGTGATGTTGTTTTTGCGTTTAGAAGACAGCATTATGTTTGCACACGTTGTAAAGTTTGTCCGGCCGTTCTGTTGTTTAGTTATTTCTCCCATGTTGTGAGCTTGTAGATCTGCTTCTTTTTTTTTTGCTGGATATTCGAGGGAGAGCGAGTGCATTTTCCAGCAGCGGCATCAGCCGCGGAGTCTCTGCCAATTGCCGACAACACCCGCGGCAGTGTCGGACCGACGCACTGCCGCGGAAGCGAGCGGCAGTGGAGTGACATAATCCCCCCCTACCTTCCCCGGCAGGTGACGCCCCTCTGGCAGCGCCGCGTCTGATTGCCGCTGCCGGAGAATGCACTCGCTCCTTCTGGAACATTCTACCCCAGACTGGGGATACTAGGGTATACTAGGGTGGATAAAATGAGAAGCATATCTTAATTTCGTGGCTGTCACACAGCATCAATAGAATCTGAACACGTCCATGCACATAGCATTTATTTTGGCCGGTCTACACAAACACCTTTGTATATCCCACACACACACACACACACACACACACACACACACACACACACACACACACACACACACGCACACGCCACTTACACCTTGTTTTATGCAATGTCTGGCTGCTGCCTCGCAGAGCCAACGATTGACTCATGAAATGACTTCTCACTCACTGGGCTTGATGATTTCTGCGAAAGCACAACTTGCCACCTCGAGTCGTTCTGCTTACAGATGCCGTTTTGTGTTCAGCGTCAGTGTGTTTTTATTGACGCAGATCCTTTTTTTTTATTTTTTGTGCCCCTGTGTAAAGAACAGCCTGTTCAGTTGACATTTCACTGGTGGCGTCATCAACACATGTGCAGTGCCTTGGTCGTTAAAGGGTCACACCTCTAGTAGTCACTGGCGGAAATAGTACTCAAACTAAAGTAAAAGTCCGGAATTCGAAATTGACTTGAGTAAAAGTACAAAAGTATTGGCTTCAAAAAAAAGTACCAAAAGTAAAAGTATTGTCATTGTGCAGAACACACACAATTGAACTGACTCTTGGGTGATTTTTGCAGCAGTGATGAGACGTTGTCACACGCACGCACGCATGCATGACCCCGATATGGTCATGCGCTAAATTTGGCTTGGCTCTTGAGTGACATCAGAAGTGTCGAAATGGCTCCTGTTCACACAGAACGGGCCATGTAAGCTGGCACGCACACACATGCACAGTCGCACGCACACACACACACACACACACACACACACACACACACACACACACACACACACGCACACGCACACGCACACAGAGAGAGAGAGAACACAAACAGCACAGCATTTGATTGCTCATGTAGGTGCAATAATGGACCACCAGAGGGCAGCAGCTCTGTTGAGAATGAGACACATGAGAGTGAATGCATTGGTGGAAACTAAAGTAACTCAAACTTAAGCACTGTACTTGGGTACTTTTGAGGTATTTGTACTTTAGTTGAGAGTATTTCTAGTTTCCAGTACTTTTACTTCAACTCCGCTAGATCTCAGAGGCAAATATTGTACATTTACTCCACTACAATTATTTGAGAACTTTAGTTACTAGTTGATTGTTATTTCAAAACATACATTTTTCGGCCTTTTAAAAATACCGGTAGCCAATCGACGTGACGCATTGTGAGCTTGTAGATCTGCTATTTTCAAAATATTTTTGTATTCATTTTGTGTAATGGGACATTCTGCATAATGAGTACTTTTACGTTTGGTACTTAAAGTACATTTTGATGCAGGTGAATTTCCACACTGCAGAATTGATACTTTTACTTAAATAAAACGTGAAACAAGAAATGATCACATAGTGATATTTGTCAGGTGAAAGAAAAGCACTGTCTCCGTTGTGTTCTTGTCTCCCCCCCCCCCCCCCCCCATATAATTATTAAATTATTATTTATTTTTAGTAACGTGTATGTTTGTGTGTCACAACCTCGCGGACGGTTGTTTGCGTTAGTTTGCGACGTTCTGTTCGTGGTTCAGTGACTGTGTTTTGTTGTGGCTTTGCTGCTGTCCGTCCTTGCAGTTTAGCGCATAACATTATAGCTGCTGTGAGAGGCAGCCTTGACTGTTCAGGCCGTTGTTTGCTGAGCCAATCAGGACTAGTCCCATAGGCTAGAGAGGCATGCCGTTGCTTAGAGACGAGGCAACCAATCAGGACTAGGTCCCGCGACTAGGAGCCAAAGTCGTTGTTAAATTTGAGTAAGACATAGGTCAGGTTTCACCCGACAAAAAACACCACTGAAAAAAACATCTGCAGGTTGTGGCAGGGCATGTGGCAAACTAGCTAATGCGCCACACACACACACACACACACACACACACACACACACACACACACACACACACACACACACACACACACACACACGCACACACACACACACACACACACACACACACACACACACACACACACACACACACACACACACACACACACACACACACACACACACACACACACTGCTCCTACTCCTACTCAAACATAATCACACTGTCTGTGTCTCTTCACCCCGCACAATGCTTCTTTATGGCTCGCAAATAAACAAGCAGACACATAGACTATTTATCTCACTCTCTCTCGCACGCACGCAAACGCACACACGCACACACACACACACACACACACACACACACACACACACACACACACACACACACACACACTCCTTGCTTTGTTCATAGGAATGCGAGGAGTGAATCCCACACACACACACACACACACACACACTACTACCCAGTGGAAGTTTACAGGAGATAAACCCGGGCCAGACAATGGAAAAACCCTCACCCCTCTGCCTCCTGTTCTGACACAGAGAGGAGAGAGAGAGAGAGGGGGGTGGAGCGAGGGGGGGCATAGAGGGAAAGGGAGGGCGATTGCAGAGAGTGGTTGTGTGAGTGATGGGCAGTGGAGTGGTGGGGGGGGCGAGTTGACAGCAGTGTTGCCATGTCTGCTTGTTTCACGCAACTTTTGTCTTGTTTTTTGAGTTGCGGGAAAGAATGCTGCATGGGTGGCGGGTTGTCGCTGTTTTGGGGGAGGGGAGGCTGGTTTTAAAAAAACGCTGTGGCTTCTCCTTTGGCAAATCTAACAAGCCAACATTTCTTTGATGTGTATCTTTCTATCTATAAATGTCCAAGTCTCTGTGTGAACGATGTACGTACGTGTGTGTGTGTGTGTGTGTGTGTGTGTGTGTGTGTGTGTGTGTGTGTGTGTGTGTGTGTGTGTGTGTGTGTGTGTGTGTGTGTGTGTGTGTGTGTGTGTGTGTGTGTGTGTGTGTGTGTGTGTGTGTGTGTGTGTGTGTGCGTCCCCACCGACTTCAAATTTTACACACTCGTTCCACACCCCCACAGGGAGTGCAGTGCCCCGTGTCGATTCCGTCTGATAGCCGGTTGTCCAGAACCAGCACAAAACTCTCTGCCCGGGCTCTGGACCAGGCCAGCTCCATAATATATGGAGCTGGCCTGTTCCGACATCAAAATGATTGTTCTGACACCCACATAGACTCCATATTTGGGCATGCCTGACAAAGAACTCCATATTATGGGCATTAAAAGGGACACAGACATAATAAGTGGACGGGCCGGCATGCATTTCCAACTTGCTTCGTCCCAAGTAGTACACCGCTCTAGTACTATAAAACCCCATAGGTTTGGGGGAGTGTGAATCACACTGAGTGATAGAATGGGTCTGGTGTTGTGAGCTTCTATTTTGGGTGCGCGACATGAGTCAGTCAGTACGGCCCTCATGGGACTGTAACTGCATGTCATTGCTCGTCGGTTGGAAAGCTTGTATGCATGTTCAAAAACCGTTTTAATAACATTTTTAAATAGTGAAAAATAGCCAATCTGCAAAGGTCACAACGTGTCCATTTTATTATGCATTAGCAAGGTCCCTGGCATTAAAGAAAAGGTGTCCACTGAATTGCACGTGTAACGTTGAAAACGTGCATCGAGGTATGTGCGCATTGTGTCTCTGTGATGCGTAGAGAATAGCATGTGAATAGCACTGTTTCTGTCTGGAAAGCAGATGCAGCCTGCTTATAGATCTGCAAGAACGTGGATACCGTAATACTTTAAAATAGCTGCTATTTTCACTAGTTTTGGTTGCAGGCAAACATCTAATGTCTCTTTTGGGCCACGGGCTAAAACTGCATCAATACGTGTCATTCTCTGTTCGCAACTTCAGCCATAATCTAGCATAACATCATCCTTCTTTCCACATCATTTTTCGATTTTGTGTTTACTGTTTACATTTTCTCCAATGTCATTTCCAAACTTACCGATTTAATTAAATTAAAAGTCATAATTAAAACAATCATGATATATCAATGTTTTCTTCAGGTTTTTATTTTCTTCTTGCAATGTTAAACAAAATATGAAAGTGCCATAAAGTTTACTGTGTTGGGTTACCTGTCTGAAACGAGTTCCATGTCTTTGAAAGTTGATGGATGGGGATGGCACGAGTTAAATACAATGGCTTTCTCGAAAGCCAAACAAAGTGTGCTTTGGAAAATGATTGCCAGTTGTCATGTCAACTGTACCTTGAGTCATACGGTAGTCACTACTAAACCCTTCTATATATTCTATGCTTTATTGTTGCTACACTGCCTGTCTTTGGGCATTGCACATACAGTAGGAGTAAGATACTAATTATTGCTCGGATGATGATAGATATATTCTGGAAAATCTTTGGAAATTCATTGGCAAAAATGCGTGTGAACCCTAGTGTCAACTATACCTTGGGCATACGGTAGTCACTAGTATAAAGCACACACTAAGTGTGCTAAACATGTCTGACCAGTATGATCCTTTGAACACCAACGACAGGGCGTGTGTCCCTCCCAACATTGTGGATTTGCTTTGAATACCAGAGTATTGGAACATTTACAGCAAACAGAACCACGTGAAATGGCAACAGGCAACATTCTGATCGGCTCATTCTTGCTGCATTGTTGTGGCAGTGGCTCAGGGGGTAGCGTGGCCAGTAGAGCGGCCGGATCGATCCCGGGGCTACCCCAGTGTCGAAGTGTCCTTGGGCAAGACTTTGAACTCCTAATTGCTCCCGATGTGCAGCCTTGCATGGTTTCCTCCGCCATTCCGTGTGTGAATGTGTGCGTGTGAATGGGTGAATGTAATGCAATGTACAATCTATGTAGAGCACCTTGGATAAAGGCGCTATATAAAAATGCACCATTTACCATTTTGAATCTTAACACATCATTCATCATCATCAACACACACACATACAGCTGGTCTTCATAGGGCAGTGGTTTTCAACCAGTGGTCCTTGGGGGGGTTGCTGGTGGTCCCAAGCTAAAGGAGTGTTTGTAACCAAATGGTCCCTTATACAGTAACTCTTGCTCTCAAGAGTTCAATTGTTATTATACACATCTGCATTACTTAATTTACACAATTTTTATTTTTGATAAACGTTTGCGTATCTCTACTATTATGGTACCACATCATGCAGGATGCAGCATGGAATTGTGGACAAAATCTTATCCAACGATGACACAATATTATCTAGTTTAATTCTCATCAAATGGTGGTCCGTGGCTCAAATGCAGAACGGACCTTGCTATGAAAACAAATGGGTTGAAAAACCATTGCACTATGGCGACAGGGCAAACCAGGCTTTGTGTGTTTTTGGCTCTCACACAAGCCTGAGGGAATTTGGACGCATTTAACCCATTTTGGGCAGGAACCCCTTTTGGTGTTAGCATTATGTTATGCTTTAGCTATTGAAAAATAGCAGATCTACAAGCTCATATACTCGGTGGCATAGAAACATAGCTTTTTCAGAAAACTGTCAGGATGTAGAACACTTAAAAAAAAAAATCTGATCTCAGGTCAGAATGGGTTATGAGATCGGATCAAAAAAGGGGCCAGGCGGTCAGGTCGCACCCTGTACCCTGCCAAGTGTCTGAAACCCTGGATTCATGGAGACGTAGCATTTGAGCAGAGAGGCTCCCCGCGTGAGCCGCTCATTTGGCAGAGAAATGCCAGAGACCTTCAGACTGACAGAGATTTAACGTTAGCCTCGTTTCTGAATGTCCTTGGCTCCAGAAGCAAGGGAGGTCATGTGTGCGTGCGTGAGCATGCGTTCGTTCGTGTGTGTATATGAGTATACCGGTATGTGCGTGTCATGCTCTCGTGCCTGCACATGTGATACTGTGTATACAGCAACGCAGGCATGGCGTGTGTGTGCGTGTGCGTGCGCGCGAGTGCGCAGTCACGTGAAGATCCAAATCAAAGTCCATAATAATGGCGCTCGGGTCACACAGGACTTTGTCAGGATCTAGTCCATAATGAAAGGGCTTTACGTGAGCGTTCAGACCTGCCCTAGTTCTCATGGCTCAGTGAAAGGTGGCTTCTAAACCACAGGAGACCGGCTCAGATGCTCGGGGCTGGCTCAGGACACATCGCTGACTAGGTCATTAAACTGAGGAATTGTTGCGGCGCTCTTTTAATCTAGGTATAGGTGCCGCGTTGCTAGACAACGTAAAATGCCTGCCCTTAGAGGCGCAAGTTGTGCTTAGTTGCGCTTAAAGGCAGTCAGCAAGTTCTTGGCCCGCATAAAGCCTCATTTATACTTTGCCTTGAATTAAATTAGACTTCAACATTGTTTATAAAACCTCACACATAATTACTAAACTGCATTGTCCACAGCTCAGTGGCCAGGTGTCTGCCCTGGGACTGGGAGTTCGGGGTTTGATCCCCGGCTGGGTCATACCAAAGACCCAAAAAATGGGGCACTCAGCATCACGGGTTGGATTTGGGTCCCTGCGACATACTAGAGCCATGTCCAGGGGTTGTACTTGTACATCAAGCTGCCTCACGCTACAGAAACAGGAGATAGGCTCCTGTCCAATGGGCCTCATGGCTCGGCTTTCTCATTAGTATTGTCCCCGGGATATTGGTCTTCACAGGTCTGTTCAAAACACCCACAACAAAACAACACATACAGTAAAGCACAGGAAAACACATCGCCAAGACAATACATAAACACTGTGCTGAAAAACACCAGTGTTGATTTTGACAGTAAATTTCGAATTTTAGTTTTAGTCACATTTTAGTCACCTGGAATGTTTTAGTGTTAGGCTAGTTTTAGTCGACTACATATCATAAGATTTTAGTTGACAAAATCTACAGTTGAGTTAGTCGACTAAAGTCTGTTTTGGCGGGCCTTGATGCCGTCGTAATGGCTGATTTTATGCTTTCTGAAAATAGCCGATCTACAAGCTCACAACGCGTCGCGTTGTAGATGGGCTATTTTCAGCATGCAAGTGTAAAATGACTTGTGTCTTTTACTTGTACTGGATCTCGTCCACTATTCCCTTCCTAACATTTTTGTCTAGTTTTTATTTAATGACAAAATTGTCAATATATTTAGTCCTAGTTTTAGTCATCATAGCTTAGTTTCCAACTTTCCATTTAGTTTTCGCCAGTGAAAAATGGTAGTCGACGGACAGTTTTATCCTAGTTTTAGTCGACGAAAACAACACTGCTGTACACAGAACCGCATCCTATCTTCGGGGCAGTTTGTTTAATGCTGCGATGGCTGAGGGGACAAAACTCCTACTAAAGTGGACCTTTTTCCACCTCAAGGTTCTGTATCTTTGTCCAGATGCGGCATGAGGTTGAAAAAAGCAATAAAGGAGACGATCAGTGTCATTTTGATATGGAAAGTGCTAAACCGTGTGATGGCCTTATTGTTCATGAGTGTGGCTGTGGGAAGTCACCCAACGTTCACTGAAGTCTGACAAACGATAAAATACGGCCTTGATAAGGCTGCTCACACTAAGCAATTATTTGAAAGCTGCAGTTACTATAGTTACTTTGTAGATTTTGATTATTATTACAAAACAAACATTTACCAAGCTCACAATGCGTTGCATTGTGGGGATTGTACAATATATATCTGCTATTTATCAAATGTATGCATTTGAAATCGAAACACATTCTGCACAATGAGTACTTTTACTTTTGGTACTTCAAGTACATTTTGATGCCAATACATTTGGCATCAAAATGTGTGTGTGTGTGTGTGTGTGTACTGTGCATGTGCGCGCGCGCGCCTGTGCCTTTCTGGGGCTAAATGCCATACTTCATTCGTCTAATGTCCGTCCTAACCTATGTGACTGTTACTATGTTTAGAGTACAAGTAGGGTACAAAAGTGGCGCTGTTGTGCCAGAAACAGAGAGATAGTGCTGCACTGTTGCCTGCTAATGAGAGAGAGAGAGAGAGAGAGAGAGAGAGGGGAGGGGGAGAGGGAGAGGGGAGTTGCACCACTCAGTTCACACGGGTGTGATTTTTTTTTTAAAGTGTAGCAACAGTGAAAACAACACATTTTTCTAGGTAAACAGCGCTCCTATTTCCCTTTCCACAGACCAGAAGACATATAGCGCTCCGGCCACGTTCAGGGTGTTTTAGACAGATATCTGGTGTTGTGTTGCGTGTTGCGTTCCCCCTCTCAAACGAAAGTTTGAGAGAGGGAACACCTGTATTTTTGACAAAGACGCTTGAGGTGAATCACAGGACATGACGGGGGCAGGATGCACACATGATGCGCGTTTACTTTCAGCACAAATAAAGCCTGCGTCAGCCGTATGTACACGTTGGCATAACAGAGTGGTAGAAATACCTGAAGGACATGTCGGTGAGTCATGGCAATCCCATGACCGTAAAACAAATGTACTATATACAGTACATCCATCGTGCACCCGGTAAGAAACTACCAGAATGGAGTTTGAGTATACTGCTCACATCCTCTAGTCTAGACCAGTGGTTCCCAAACATTTTGGCCTGTGACCCAAAACAGAAATGTTTCCCCAAAAGACCCAAACTAGTGATTCTTTAAACATTTGTTTTCTAATTAGTGGAATTTCTTAGATTTTTTTCTTTGATTTCTTCCATTAAATCACTGAGAAAATAATAATATTGAATTTGTTTTAAATTAATGAAATGTTTTTCTTTTTTTTTGGTAATGACAATTAAAAACAAAATGGAGGAAACAAAAACTAAGGAGACTAATGTGTCCGCGACCCACAAATGGGTCCCGAGTCCCGACCCACTGTTTGGGAAACGGTACATATTTTAACGCAAAGCTGGGCGTCTGGGGGAACATTCAGTGGTCCTTGAAGGGATTCCAGGTGGTCCCCAACTAGAGAGTTGGTAACTAAATGGACAATTGAGTGTATGTCCATTTGGTTTCATTCAACACTCAAGAGTAAAAATTATTGTTAAACATAATGCATTGCTTTAATTTAAGAAGTCTACACAATTAGAGAATTAAATGTAGAAGAATTGTTATTTTTTTTATCACCGTTTGCCCGTTGTCTCTCCTAATGGTACCAACATCAATACAGAATGGAATTGTGAAAAAAATCTTATCCAAAGACAACAAAATATTATTTAGTTTTGGGGACTGAGAGAGTAAACCTCCTCAAATGGTGATGCGTGGCTAAAAATGCCGAATAGACGGATGGACCTTGATACGAAAAGGGTTGGAAAAACACTGGTTTTAGGGAACCAACGGAACGTCACTTCTCCGTTTTAACCCATTCTGGACGGGAACCCCTTTCGGTGTTTTAACTAAAGCATTACGTTATACTTTAGCTATTGAAAAATAGCAGATCTACACAAGCCCATAACGCGCCACCACCGAGTGGCGCACTATACGAGCGGCGCGCTATACGAGCTTGTAGGTCTGCCGTATTTGAAAAATCTTAAAAATTGCGGCACAAATCTTTGAATTATTATTCTTTCAGAGCGAACTTTTTTTAATTAATTTTGAACGTCGGGCCTAAATGGGGCCGCTAACTGGCTCAACCTAGATGGGGCAGAGGGCATCTTAGAATGATAGAATCATGCACACTACGCATATCTGCCAGAGGTCGTGCAGGGCTCTGTGGCAGGCCCGGGCCTGAGGGGTAGAAGTGTGTAAATATCGCACGTTACCCGCCAAAGGCTCTGCGCATCAGTAGCAGCGGGGTGCCGAATAGCTTGGAGCTACGGGGAGAAATGTTGCACGCAGACTGCACTTTTTCTGAGCCCACTTTCATTACGCAACGGGTTTGTGAGGGGAGGGGAGGGGAGGGGAGGGGGGGGGGGGGGGGGGGGCTGGCGGGGTCCGGCGTGGAAGAGATGGTGGAATTTATGTGTGGGTTCTTCATTTGGAGGTTGAAAATCATCGACCCAAACACTTCAAAGAAGCAGGGACATGTTAAACCAGCGCAGAAGGCCAAGAATAGATTTGGTTTGCACACCGCAAGGCAAGGCTTTGCAATACGCCAAGTTTACGCAGTGGTGGAAAGAAACCAAGTACATTTACTTAAGTACTATACGTATGGTACTTTACTTTACTGTGGTATTTTACTTCTAGTCCACGACATGCAAATATTGTACTTTTTTTGTACCTTTTTACCCACCACTTCTCTGAAAATGCCATTGTATAGAAAGAATAAAATGATTATAATGTGCACCATATGGATCATAATGTACGCGTCTCATCTGCCCAGCCCTGTTCGTCTTGAAGGAGGTCCGCTCGTTAACAGGATTTGTCTTATTTCCCCCCCCCACTGTACCAGCAGGTGTAGAACTTTGCACCCTTGTTTCTTCAGTTAAAAGTCTTGACTTGTAAAAGGAGCCCGTTGCAGTAATAATACAAAAGTTACAAAACATTGGATGTGGAGAAACTAATGCAGTCTCTCTTCTTATCCACTACTGTGATTTACAGCTGTGTGTTTTTTAAACTGACACAAGCTTAGGCAGGCCTGTAGTTGCCAAGTGCTGTCTGCCAATAAACGGCTGTTCTTTGCTGGTCTGTTATGGACATGGAGCTGCGGATTGAGCTCAATGACATGGTCTCGTTATCACGCGAAAGGAGGAAGCAATGAGCCCCAGCCGGGGCAGGGAGAAAATAGTCACTTTGCTGAAATGATAATAGTGGCTTCTGGTAAAAGACACGCCTCCAGCCTGGCGAGTGGCTCCGCCCTCTTCTCACACAGCCTGGCTGATGCAAGCCCGTGGCTCAGTTGCACCGCCGGGCGACTTTGTAATCACCACCCGTTGAGTTTCTGAATGGAGATCCTTAATAACTAGCCCCGCCTCCTCCACAGCAGTTCCCTCAAAGGGCAGGGGAGGGGCTTTGGTTTCACCTGATACTCACGACCTTTCACCTAGTGGGGGCTTAGACACTGTGTGTGTGTGTGCACGCATCAGCTGCACCTTAGGATCTTAGCTGGTGGCCTGCTTGTCTCACTCTCTTTGTGTATACTCTGCCTGCCTGCCTGCCTGTCTGTCTGTCTGTCTGTCTGTCTGTCTGTATGTCTGTCTGTCTGTCTGTCTGTCTGTCTGTCTGCCTGCCTGCCTGCCTGCCTGCCTGTCTGTCTGCCTGTCTCTTCCTCATACTGTACTTTTTTTTTTTTGCCCACGATTTTGCAACCCATTTTTTCAACCTGTTATCTAATGTAATCCTGCATGGGCGCCACACTTCCTCTGCCACGCTTCCTTCTATGCATCAAGGACTGTCTAAAGAGGACGAGACGCGAAGACCAAGTTGTACATGCCCACATTTGTGCATGTACAACTTCATGGTCTCAACTGCACATGTTTCTTTCCTTCCATCTCGTATCTCGTCCTCTTTAGACAGTCCAAGCTGCTTCTTTTCACCTGACAGGGGAGAGTTTCCCAAACTGGACATAGCGCAAGTTATTCCGACCAGTTTTTTGTGAGGTTACCTACCCTAGGGGACACGAGGAGAACATGCAGACTCTACGGGTA
This sequence comes from Protomyctophum bolini, assembly GCF_963924005.1. Lineage (NCBI taxonomy): Eukaryota > Metazoa > Chordata > Actinopteri > Myctophiformes > Myctophidae > Protomyctophum > Protomyctophum bolini. The sequence goes on along the minus strand of NC_137884.1, from coordinate 4,602,082 downwards.
TGGGCAATGATGACACGGAGGAGAGAACACGCCCACAGCGTCCACAGCGGGAATCGAACCCAGGACCTCTAGCTGTGAGGCGACAGCACTACCGACTGTGCCACCGTGCCCGTCCTCATACTGCACTTTTAACACCCTCCTGTTCTCTATCTCTCTCTAAATATGTCATTCTCCAACCCACTTTCTTTGTCTCAATCTCTCTGGGTGCGTTCAGAAATGCACCCTGAACGCACTGGTGTGCTCTCTTGTCGTTAGTTTATTCAGTGCACTCGGTGCGTTGTCGTTCGAAAATCCAGTGCGCTGCGCACCAGGTGTGCCGAGTGCCCGCACTGAGCGACCCTACCCCGAAGCTGGGGTTGTCCGGTGTCGGCGGTGTGAATGCGTCACAGCTGTGGTCCTTCGTAAATAAGGCACACTGACGTCACCGCCCACCACACTCAACAAACTGACCACATTCCCGGTGCGCATTTCCGAACGCACCCTACATCTCTGTGTGTCTGTCACTCTCTCCTCTTGTAAGCACGTGACACAATAGTCTGTGTGTGATTAATGTAGGAATTTGCCTTGAGCGTTGCCGTTGATAATGACCTGTGGGCTGTGGTTCTCAAGTGACAAAGAACGGAGGACAAAAATAACTTGTCGCATTGAGCCACTCTGTGTGTCGTTTCTCTCCTTGAATGGGATTGTTGTCTGACGGCATTGGACGAGTGATTATTAGTAACCATGACGGATATATGACTGCAGTTACACCCAGATTTAGTTGTTAGCTTCACGGTCTGAAAGGTTTGCAGTGTGTGAGCCAAGCTGTACGGGGCTCATGTCTTATTGCTATCTGTACAGCAATGATTCTCAAACTTTTTCTTGTCAAAGAACCCCCAAATTGACACTTATCAGCCTGCAGACCCCCATTTAAAAAGATATGCCCCATTTAATGGCATTTCTATCTCTGGGACTCCAATTTATATTGTAAAATTGTAAAAACAATGTTAAGTTAACTCGGCGACAAATGAACCAAACAGACCCTAACGGGTCAGAATATGTATATTGGCCTCGGTTCGGCCTCGGTTCGGCCCGAAAAGACTTGGCCTCGTCTGTGGCAAATATTAGAGTTTATGTTTTACCGAATGTCAAGTCTCCAGGTTTTCTTCAGAATATGTATGATATTCATCCACTAGTAGTCGTTCTCAATGGTTTTATTTGCAAGGATCCGCATAACTTAGTTATGAGTTATGAGAGACCTGCTGTTCTGGTCATTTAGGGCGCTAGCTCTTTGTGTTTATGGTAATATTATTTTCCCCAAAGGGTCTGGATGCAGAATTCTTAATTTTCTATGTCTCAACTTTCTAAACATTTTTGTTTATTAAATAGCAGAGCTTCGAGCTCACAGCAGCTTGTAGATCAGCCTCATATTTCTTTAATGAGGTATACACTGCTACTGACATCGGTGTGTTTTGGTGTGGTTCCACAATATGCAGATCCGTTCATAGTGACGTCGGTTTTTTTGGTGTTGATTTTGACAGCAAATTTAGATTTTAGTTTTAGTCATAGTCTTTTGAATAGTTTTAATTTAGTTTTAGTCCCATTTTAGTCAGCTGGAACGTTTTAGTGTTAGCCTCGTTTTATAGTCGTAAGATTTTAGTCGACTAAAATGTATTGGGTCTTGGGCCTTGATGCCGTTGTAATGATTTTTGACAGATTTTACACAATTTTTTTAGTCTTAGTTTTAGTCATCATAGCTTAGTTTTCATTTGGTTTCCATTTAGTTTTCGTCAGTGAAAAAAGGTAGTCGAACATTTTTTGGTCGACGAAATCGACACTGGTTTATTTTGGTGTGGTTCCACACAGATCCATTCATACTGACGTGGGTGTGTTTTGGTGTGGTTCCACAGATCCGTTCGTCCATCACCACGCTGCTGTTCAGCGGCCGTGACTTCAGCTGGACGCGCCACCTGCTCATCGCGGCCGCCATCCTGGCGTTCAACAACATGCTGGTCATCTTCGTTCCCACCATCCGAGACATCTTTGGCTTCATCGGTAAGTTAGTCTCCATCGCCGGAGGGTTTGGTTTGCGCCACACTATCCATTACGTTGTTGTTACACACAATCTATCCGTTACACACACACACACACACACACACTATACAAAGGACCACAATGGAGTCATCCTTTTTGACAGATGTTTATTCATGATGCATTTTTGTCCATAAAGATGGAAAGGGAAGTAGGCCGGCGTAGATAGCTATAAAGTAACTGAAATAAACATGTCAGTGGTAAATGGTGCATTTATATAGAGCTTTTTATTCCAAAGAGCTTTACATTCACCCATTCACACACATACACCTTTACATAGATTGCGCATTACATTCACCCATTCACACACACCCATTCATACACCGATGGCAGAGGGACACCATGCAAGGCTGCACATCAGGAGCAATTAGGGGTGGAACCCAGGATGGAACTGCATGGGAACCACCGGCCACTATACCAGCTACTCATACATGGAAAACAGATACTATAGTGCGCTGTACTGATCTCACTTTGTGTTGATATATATATATTATGCCCAAGACCCCCCACACCCAGCAACATCGTCACCCCTATCCTTATACACCTGTGATGCTACATGCACTATTCCCTTCGCACGGCGCCTGATAATCTACAGTAGTACATTTCCATTGGTTTTACAGTTTTAACACCCTGGCTGGGATCTGGGGGTCAGTCCTTGATCACCCAGTTATTAAGAAATCCCGTGGTTGTATTGCGGCTTATGGCAGAGAGGGTTTGTGAGTCGTGTGAGTCACGTGAGCCATTCCTTGATCACTGGATCTGAGCCAACACTGGGGCCTTCTCGGTACCACCCAAAACAAATCCATTTAACTCTCTGGCATGTGGCAATTTATTTTTGAATGCTAAATTCTTTTCATTTTGGTTGCACTGCAATCATTAATAATTTGAGGTGCTCCGCACCAAACCAAATGAAACGAGGGACGTCCCGTAGCAGAGACATGCAAGCACACGCATACTCAAACTATTGTGTGCTGTTCTTCCATTCTCTCTCTCTCTCTCTCTCTCTCTCTCTCTCTCTCTCTCTCTCTCTATTCCACCTGCACTCTGACCTGTAAAGAGCACTTGAACTTATACCTGAACTTGACAGGGTAGCCTATGTCTTTCTTGAGGGGAGAAATGATGGAGAGTCGTTAACCAAATGGGCCCTTATAGATCTTTAACTCTAGTCAAATACAACCAAATGAACGAATACAGGTTCATTTGGTTTAATTTTACACTCTCAAGAGTTAACATTATTGTTAAACATCTGCAATACTTAATTTAAAAGAAGTCTACACAATTACAGAACTTAGAAGAATTGTTAGATCAGCGTCCAGTGTTAGTCAGTGTGTCAGAGCCAGAACTGTCAGAACTGTAATACTACTAGAACTGTGGTTTTAAACCCTTTTCATATCGTTTGATAAGATTTTGTCCACAATTCCATGCTGTATTGATGTGATACCATAGGAGAGATTACAGGCAAACGATCAAAATAATAATTCTTCTCTAATTGTGTAGATTTATTTTAAATTAACTAATGTTTAACAATAATTTAACTCTTGAGAGTGTAAAATGAAACCAAATTGCTTAGCAACTCTCCATCATTTAGCTGGGGACCACCTGGAACCCCCTCAAGGGCCACTGGTTGAGAACCACTGTACTAGAAAGACATGAATTTGTGGGTTTATATTATTATCATCATTGTTAACATTATAATAATAACAACAATGGCATAGTATGCCGTACGATATGGGCTATAGCCCACGGTCCAAAATGATGAGAAACGAGGCTAACTTTTTTTTTCAAAATTAAAAAAAAACATGGGCTATAACCCACCGTTTTTTTAATTTTAATTTTTTTTCAAATCCTCAAAAATGATGAAAAACGGCGTGCCATAGTATGCCGTACGATATGGGCTATAGCCCACGGTCCAAAATGATGAGAAACGAGGCTAACTTTTTTTTTCAAAATTTCAAAAAACATGGGCTATAACCCACCGTTTTTTTCATTTTTCATTTTTTTCAAATCCTCAAAAATGATGAAAAACGGCGTGCCATAGTATGCCGTACGATATGGGCTATAGCCCACGGTCCAAAATGATGAGAAACGAGGCTAACTTTTTTTTTCAAAATTTCAAAAAACATGGGCTATAACCCACCGTTTTTTTCATTTTTCATTTTTTTCAAATCCTCAAAAATGATGAAAAACGGCGTGCCATAGTATGCCGTACGATATGGGCTATAGCCCACGGTCCAAAATGATGAGAAACGAGGCTAACTTTTTTTTTCAAAATTTCAAAAAACATGGGCTATAACCCACCGTTTTTTTCATTTTTCATTTTTTTTAAATCCTCAAAAATGATGAAAAACGGCGTGCCATAGTATGCCGTACGATATGGGCTATAGCCCACGGTCCAAAATGATGAGAAACGAGGCTAACTTTTTTTTTCAAAATTTCAAAAAACATGGGCTATAACCCACCGTTTTTTTCATTTTTCTTTTTTTTCAAATCCTCAAAAATGATGAAAAACGGCGTGCCATAGTATGCCGTACGATATGGGCTATAGCCCACGGTCCAAAATGATGAGAAACGAGGCTAACTTTTTTTTTCAAAATTTCAAAAAACATGGGCTATAACCCACCGTTTTTTTCATTTTTCATTTTTTTTTAATCCTCAAAAATGATGAAAAACGGCGTGCCATAGTATGCCGTACGATATGGGCTATAGCCCACGGTCCAAAATGATGAGAAACGAGGCTAACTTTTTTTTTTCAAAATTTCAAAAAACATGGGCTATAACCCACCGTTTTTTTCATTTTTCATTTTTTTCAAATCCTCAAAAATTATGAAAAACGGCGTGCCATAGTATGCCGTACGATATGGGCTATAGCCCACGGTCCAAAATGATGAGAAACGAGGCTAACTTTTTTTTTCAAAATTTCAAAAAACATGGGCTATAACCCACCGTTTTTTTAATTTTTCATTTTTTTCAAATCCTCAAAAATGATGAAAAACGGCGTGCCATAGTATGCCGTACGATATGGGCTATAGCCCACGGTCCAAAATGATGAGAAACGAGGCTAACTTTTTTTTTCAAAATTTCAAAAAACATGGGCTATAACCCACCGTTTTTTCATTTTTCATTTTTTTCAAATCCTCAAAAATGATGAAAAACGGCGTGCCATAGTATGCCGTACGATATGGGCTATAGCCCACGGTCCAAAATGATGAGAAACGAGGCTAACTTTTTTTTTCAAAATTTCAAAAAACATGGGCTATAACCCACCGTTTTTTTCATTTTTCATTTTTTTCAAATCCTCAAAAATGATGAAAAACGGCGTGCCATAGTATGCCGTACGATATGGGCTATAGCCCACGGTCCAAAATGATGAGAAACGAGGCTAACTTTTTTTTTCAAAATTTCAAAAAACATGGGCTATAACCCACCGTTTTTTTCATTTTTCATTTTTTTTCAAATCCTCAAAAATGATGAAAAACGGCGTGCCATAGTATGCCTTACGATATGGACTATAGCCCACGGTCCAAAATGATGAGAAACGAGGCTAACTTTTTTTTTCAAAATTTCAAAAAACATGGGCTATAACCCACCGTTTTTTTAATTTTTAATTTTTTTCAAATCCTCAAAAATGATGAAAAACGGCGTGGCATAGTATGCCGTACGATATGGGCTATAGCCCACGGTCCAAAATGATGAGAAACGAGGCTAACTTTTTTTTTCAAAATTTCAAAAAACATGGGCTATAACCCACCGTTTTTTTTTCATTTTTCATTTTTTTCAAATCCTCAAAAATGATGAAAAACGGCGTGCCATAGTATGCCGTACGATATGGGCTATAGCCCACGGTCCAAAATGATGAGAAACGAGGCTAACTTTTTTTTTCAAAATTTCAAAAAACATGGGCTATAACCCACCGTTTTTTTCATTTTTTTCAAATCCTCAAAAATGATGAAAAACGGCGTGCCATAGTATGCCGTACGATATGGGCTATAGCCCACGGTCCAAAATGATGAGAAACGAGGCTAACTTTTATTTTCAAAATTTCAAAAAACATGGGCTATAACCCATCGTTTTTTTCATTTTGTCATTTTTGTCAAATCGTCAAAAATGATGAAAAACGGCGTGCCATAGTATGCCGTACGATATGGGCTATAGCCCAAGGTCCAAAATGATGAGAAACGAGGCTAACTTTTTTTTTCAAAATTTCAAAAAACATGGGCTATAACCCACCGTTTTTTTCATTTTTCGTTTTTTTCAAATCCTCAAAAATGATGAAAAACGGCGTGCCATAACAAAGTCCAAAGGGTGTGTAATAGTGTGGTCGTTCCTTGTGTTTCCCAGGCGCCTCTGCAGCCACCATGCTCATCTTCATCCTGCCTGCTGCTTTCTACCTGCGGCTGGTCAAGTCTATTCCTCTTCGATCCCCGCAGAAGATTGGTGTAAGTGCAGCGCACGCTCGTAGACACACTGTACACTCATACGCCTAGACGCCAGCACACACACACACACGCACACACACACACACACACACACACACACACACACACACACGTACTGCTGACACACTGCTGTGTCAGCCCTTTTTTCAGATTTCACTTTAGATTCTGATAATTGCAACATGAGCAGAGCACCGACATGTTTGGTTCCCCGGGGCCAAATTGGAGCACTGGGCCAAAGAAACAAAACAAGGAACCGCTGCGTTCAAACAATCGACCTCATTTAATCCAGGGGTGCCCAAAATGTAGAACGCGATCTACCAGCAGATCACACACGCTGTGCAGGTAGATCACAATAATTAGCCCTTCGCAAAATCCCACCCCAAAAAGGGATTGTCCAATGCCAATCCAATTAGTTTAGCAACTGTTGCTATGCGGGGTCAAGCTTTCGCCACCTCATAGCTGTCAGTGTTATTTTGCATGGCTGTGTTGTTGAACACATACACCGCTTAACGTCGAGAAAGTTACACGACTGACCCACCCAGGTGATGGCAATAATACTAATGCAACATGAGAACTCCCGTCAGGTGGTCGTTAAAAGTTGATTTCTCCCTCCGTCATTTCCTCGTATTTCTAGTTTATTTAAATAATGGCATGTACATTTGTCCAGTGCATAGCCTACTGCAGGCCTGGTTGACTAGATCTAGAAGACATTTTGAAGGTTTTGCTACTGAAATGATTGATTATTTGAAAATGGAGAAATGTTCAAATGGAGAAATCCCGCCATTTAACATGCATCTCTATGGAGGAGAAGGACAGCATGCAGATCTGCTATTTTTCAACAGCTAAAGGTTACAATAATGGTTAAAGTTGTTAAAAGCTATAAGGTGACACACATGCGTTCCAGGTCTTAACACTAGAAGGTCTGAAGAAAAATCAGCTAAATTTGCTTAAATTCACATTTAGATTTTTTTTTCAGATGGACTAATCCCAAACTCTTCTTTTCCAGGCACTCATCTTCCTGATAGTGGGCGTCTTCTTCATGATCACCAGTTTGTCACTCATCGTGCTCGACTGGATCCACAACCCGCCCGGGAGTCATTAAGTTTTCTGACCCGTCCCGTCCGTCCCGGCTACCTACCCCCCCCCCCCCCCCCCCCCCCAATTATCCACACCATAAGAGTACTGACTGCTCCCTCCTTCTTTCTGGGGACCCCCCGGGACATGTCACTCATCAACAGTTACAGTATGTGCTGCTGCTGTGGAGGGCAGGAGACAGACAGACAGACAGACCCCCACCCAACACATCTCGCTCAGTTCATCCCGCAAAGTATGAACTGGAGGGAACTCTTTTTTTTAGTTGGTTGTGATTTTTATGTTTTTGTAGGTTTTCTTTTTTTTTTTTTTCGTTTTTGTGCTGCTGTGAAAGGTTTTTCGGCAGGCTGTAGAGCACCAGACGAGTCGTCACGGACACAAACAATAGTTTGCAGACATTGATTCAAACGGGGCCCACGACGAAGACAACCTGCCTCCTTATCATCCTCCATCAATCACGTCAACCACGAAAAAGCAAACGGGCGTTTTGGGCAGCGATCGCTCGCCGACCTGAACGCGAGGCCTGTGAGCGCGAGGCGGACGGACGGACGGACGGGGGGAGGGGCAAGGCCCCTTTTAGGTCCTCTGTGTACTTGAAGTAGACATGGGGAAGTGGAGTGAAACGGATCTCCACGAAAAAACACAGAGCACTTCGAGCGTAATTAATGCTCCACCTTGTGTGTGTGTGTGGTATCCTCAACACACGCAAGCACGGATGTTATGCGCGCACACGCACATACACTTGCATCAAGAATATCTACAGTGTGCCCCTCAACCCAACCCCAATCCGTTTTTTTTTTTATAAACAATGCAACTTTCCTACGCTGCCATATTTTTTTCAAAATCAGTTTAGGCGAGAAATTGGCCTAACGCAAAGAGCATTCAGCTATAAAAATAGTATTTCAGCTCAGGAGATTGATCGTGTATACTGTAAGTATGAGTTTTCTGTACGCGTTACAGTGAGAAACGTTGCAAGATACTGCTTACATTTTATAGAACAAGAGTCACGCAGGTCGAGGTGAAGAGGAGATGCACGGCGGCCAATGTGTCTTGGTTCCATTCAAAACCGTCATCTGGAGGTGACGGTTTCAGTATTGCTGAGAAATCTGAATGTACATAAAGGTTTGAATGTACATAAGTAATTGTATCTACTGAAAGAGTCAGTGTTGTACATATTTACTTCGCTTTCTCGTAACTTTGTCTTTTTAATTCATGCCGTATCAAGTCGCTTTCTGGGAGTGCCATCAAAGAGGCTTTGTGAGCCTTCGTCAGGAAATAATTACATACGCTTGTAACTTGGCAAGTGGAGGTTGTAATTGACACCAGCTATTTATTGCCTTTATTCACTTGTGTTGTGGAAACGTGCACCAAACGGAGGGCTTTGTGCGTGAACGCTTCTTGAGCTCTTTTGCAGTCACCATCAAACCCAAAAGGCAAAATCACGACTATTGAAAATGTATATTATCATCCATATCAGTGGCTCAATTACGAATTCCTTTTTACTCTTACTTTCAAATCAGAGGTATCTCCATGGAAAACGTGTGTTCAAAAAAGAAGGAAAAAAAAGGCAAGATACATTTCAATTACGAAACACGTTTTCACAGCGAAAAAACAAAAACATGTTGATTACAACGTGTTGGTGACATTGATTCGATAAGACGTCTTGTCGTATTTGTTCAGGATACACTAAGATAGCGGGGTTATCTCTGCCTTTGGTAATGATTAGAGCGTCCTCTCCCTGTTTTCAACATGTCCGCACACGGACAAATGTGTCTGTGGCAAAGACTTGGTCTTGCTCGTGGCACTTTAGAATTTTGGTTTTACACACCATTATAATCTTCTTGTTTAGACCGAATTACTGAATGTCAAAGTCTCCAGGTTTTCTTCAGATTCAGAAATGTGTATGACACACTAGAACTTAGGAGTCCAACTAGTACTACTACTGGTTCTCAAATGTTTTATTTGCAAGGACCCCCTTAACTCTGAGAGCGTACAAATGGAACGAAATGGACCCCTACGGGTCCATTTGGTTCCATTTGTACTCTTTGGAGTTACAGACCTGTTATGGCCATGCAGGCATATCTCTTTATGTGTTTTTGGTAATAGTATTGTCCACTAATTTTGTATGTTTGTGGCAAAAGTGGAATTTTGACAAAAAATGTCCACCACAAGACAGCATGGTGATGTTGTGTGCTCTTCTGTCTTTGACATTCTTTGAGGTTATCAGACAAATCCCCCAAATTCCCAATACCTTTTTTTAAGAAAAAAAGAAAATATATCGTTGCTGTTGGGAGGAAACTTCCCAAATTCATTTTTGCATAAATCAGTGCTATTGAACACCCTTTTCGATTGTGTGTTGTTTCGAAAATATTGAACCGATGGAAAGTAATAAAAAAACGCTTTGGACAAAACCTTTTAACTCCATTGGACCCTCAAAATGTCTGCTATTAAGCAACTAACTCCACCACCTCTCCCCCTCTCGTGCAAGTAATTGACAATATATAAAGTCACAACACCAACTTTGATGTGGCACTATTGATTTGTTTAAAAATCCTGACATTTTTATATTTTTTCATTTCTGAAAAAGGAACATTTTGGAGTTAGGTGGGTTCTTCCCGACAGCAGCGATATCTCAAATTAATTGTGTTGCCATTGTTGCCCATTGGGATTCTCTCTTTCAAAGCGTGCCTTTTGGAATATATAGACTCCTCTTGGAATATTACCGGTGCCTTGGTTATCAATCAATGCCAGCAGCCGGTACATTGAATCCAACACAACACATAACTGTGTATGATATATTTTATTATACAGTGCTCCTACGCCATCATGTGACACGAATACATCCAGCCAAAGTGGAAGACGTTATACGGATCCTTTGCGGATCTACATGGGTGGAGAAAAAAAAAAGATATTTCAAATGAAATAGTGTATTATTACGTGCATGTTATGGATTACAGATGTGGTCTTTTTTTTTGACAATTGTATATGCTTTTTTGTAAATAATGGTATTATATGGTACACTGACACTCATTGTCTGTGAGAATGGGCTGTGGGGGATTCTGCCTTTGAAATCTTCTGCAATTCAGTGGTTGTTTTAGTATATTATGTTGAAGTCGATCCGTCCGTTCTTTACCTATGCGGGGGACAGGTGAACAGATATTTCACGCATATGTTTTAGGTTTCTGTTTTTCTTTTTTTTTTCAGTATGACACCAGTTTGTTTTCTTTGTTGAAACGTGTACAGTACATTTGTAGAAAATTGGTCTCTACTCATCTTTCCGTCTATGCCCTTTTTAATAATATCTATCTGGATTTTGTGAATTAAATTTGCCATTTTCAGCAGCCTGCATTGGCACATGCTAGTCATATAGCCTTAGCGTTGAGTGTAGGAGCACTTAGTGTAGTGGTTGAGGTGAGGTGCTTGTCTCCTGCCATGTGGCAATGTACTGTACTGAACTGTAGGGCCACAGTGGGGCAAAATCAACTGATTCACCCAAGGAAGTAAAACAGTATCGATATGGAATCCACTTTAAAAAGCCTTTTTGCTAACACTTTGCTTAAGAAATACTTCGAATCTTTGAAATGAGTAAAAAGCAGACTAAATGACGGATATATCATGGTCATCTGTGACTATCCCTATGCCAATGACGCCAATGGCTCCCCATGCCAAAGACAACTTTTGGGGGATTTTATTGATTCAGAAATAGATCGCTGAGAGCCACCATCTAGCAGTGTCTCCGTTGCTATGGGTAATGCTCTGCTCAGCTGTGCTCTGTCAATGGTTCCCCACCATCCACTGCCATGTTAACTGCAGTCTTAAAACCCATTTTTCTCTGAATCCTTTCTCAGTTTGAGAATGTTAGCGGCTCATTATCAAATCGACGCTACCTGTGGTTACAATATTAACGCTTCGTACGACTTAATAAAAAGAAGGTAGCCAACATTAGCTTAATCATGATGTTGCTTCAGGTTCATTGGGGTAGATTTTGGGGTCTTCAAAATAAAACTTCTGGCTGCACAAAGCCATGGCAGGGAAGGGACTACAGACTGAATCAACGCTGGCAATAAATTTAGGAGATCTTAAGGGCTTATATTTTTACTTCTGTTCTACGAAAGACTCATTTTGAACGGCTACAGCACTACACGGTTCTTACTCTCGTGGCCATATTGGTGCCCCCAATGAAAAGCTCCCGTGGGATAAGCATGGGAATAATCACGACACCTTTTCAATCAGTGCCTCGTGTTTTGGTCTGTCTTACCTGACGGGAAGCAAACCTCATCAGTCTCCCTGCCTACCCTCTGCATTACCCTCCACACCGTGGTGGGCTGCACAGCATAACTTAAGGCCTCTGTCTGGATAGAGTGTGAACATACACTAAAAGCTGGATAGGCTATAGGAGGAGCCAGACCTTTAAATGCAGTGTCATTAAGAAAAGAGACACCATGTAAAGTACACCATGCACCCCTGAAACGCTCTGCCTTATTTTTCTATGGAACCACAAGACTTTCAGAAGTACTGCCTCAGTACTGCCCCTCTTGCTGTATGTTGCTCTTCCTGTGGCTCAACTAACATTTAGATTTGTACATTTGCCTGAACAGGGAGGGTTTTTTTGTATCAGTGAAACTGTCAATATTATGAACAATAAAAGAAAAAAGTGAAATGAAAGCTATTGGTATGTGTTGTTTTTTCCAGTGGCGTAAAGTAACTAAGTACATTTACTCAAGTACTATACTTAAGTACAATTTTGAGGTATTTGTACTTTACTTGAGTATTTCCAATTGCCAATACTTTTTACTTCTACTCCACTACATCTCAGACCCAAACTTTGTACTTTTACTCCACTACAATTAAATAAATAAAGACGTTTATAAATTGCGGAAAAATTGCGGAGTATTGCGGAAAAACGATGGGCTATAACCCATCGTTTTTCCGCAATACTCCGCAATTTTTCCGCAATTCCTCCGCAATACTTTTTTCAAAAAATTCAAAAAAAGTGTTGCGGAAAAATTGCGGAAAAATTTTCCGCAATACTCCGCAATTTTTCCGCAATTCCTCCGCAATACATTTTTCAAAAAATTCAAAAAAAGTGTTGCGGAAAAATTGCGGAGTATTGCGGAAAAATTGCGGAGTATTGCGGAAAAACGATGGGTTATAGCCCATCGTTTTTTGATTATAATCGTGGACAATGGCAATGTCATTTTCTTGACTTTTGACAATAGTATAGTGTGTAGTATAGTATTTGTTTAATCATTTTCATCTTTTTTTTAATCGTCGCAAAAACCATATAGTTCATGGTTTTCGCAACGATTTCAAAAACAAATGTGAAAATGACATACTATAGTTCATGGTTTTGGCCCATCATCTGACAGAATAGGCTGTGTATTTGCATACTGGGCCCTGATTGGTGACCCAAAACTTGGTTGGAAAGTCCCGCTTTTATGTCTGGCTTCCAGGCCAGTTGGAAAAGGGCACACTGAGTGGTAAGAGTAGGTTAAATTGGACATTTTCATGGTAAAAGGTTAGCTGGACAGGGTTCTTTCAGACATAAGCCCCAACCGTTACATCTCAGGAAACAGGGGGAGAGAGCACCGTCTCCCGATGGTCCTCCAGCACCTTGATGTCATGACACGGGACTTGAACCAGCCAGCTGTCTGTAGCAGAGGCAACGGGTCAAGCGCTCCACACCATTACGCCAAGGCACCTTTGGGCAAACAAGTGTAAGGCTTAATTGGGTCGTCCACTCACAGTTAACAGTCTTTGTATTGAGTTTGTGCTTGAAATGTAGGCCTACTGTAATTCTGCAAACTGTTAATAAATATTTCAATCAATCAATCAATCAAAATTGACATTTCAACTATTGATCAGACGCTGTGCATTGACGACACCTAATGGTCATTCATTTTAATTGCATGCATGCAGAGAAATCACAACATTGTGAGACGCACTGGGTCGTTGCCATGTTTTGCCACGGAAACCAGCGACCTGCCTTGTGTAAGTAAGTAAGTAAATTTTATTTATAAAGCACCTTTCTTAACAATGTTACAAAGTGCTGTACAGTGACACAATAAAATCAATCATAATTAAAACAGTGACAGTACAACAAGCAAATAAGAACAACATAATCAAGTCAAATAAAATCAGAAAAATGTTCCCGAAATAAAAATGTTTTCAGTGGACGAAGCCAGGCTTGATACGAGCAGACGTGGCAACGCGATCGAAACACAGGGGCAATCTCCCGTTGGCCGAGAGGTTGGAACTCACGGGCCAATGGGAGCCTGCATGCTTTTGGGCGGCCAATAAAGTGCTGCTTTAAAGTTGTCCTTCTGAAAGTCAGTGTGCAAAGCAAAGTGTCACAAAGACACAAAGAGCTAACTGCTGGTTACTACAACACAGCTTTTCTGTGCTAGTTGATGTTAGTGTGGTTAGTGTTCTCCTATGGGAGAAATGCATTGCATTTCATTTCCTGGGCCACTCGTCGTTCTGAAAGGGGGAGGGACTGCGACGCTCTATTGCACTAGGACTTCCTGCTTTTGAAAAGAGTACTGCATCATGATTGGCTGGTCTGGATCCACTTGCACCTGCACTCAATGGCACAATCATTAGTGTCAGTGACACAAACACACCATAGGGGAAATGAGAGAAACTGCATTAAAGTCCACCTGGTTACACTAAGCCGTCCCTGTCCTTATATAGCCTCCACTGGCATGACAAACACGTGATATACTATAGATGTCCCTGTCCTGTCTAGCTAGCGTCCACGGCTGACATGTAGCACCTGCTTGTCATGTTCTCCTGCAGCGTCCGGCCAGGTAGCAGACGATTAGATAACCTATAGCTTTCCCACTTTACAAACACGACGTCGGTCAAGGATCAACCTTGGAATGACCTGAAAAGTCGCACGCACGAACGCGCACACACACACACACACACACACACACACACACACACACACACACACACACACACACACACACACACACACACACACACACACACTTTAGTTAGTATGTGAGAATGACTGCACAGCTCTGTATGGGGGGTGTACACACTGTAGAGTAGTTTCCCAAACAGTGGGTCGGGACCCATTTGTGGGTCGCGGACACATTAATATGGGTCCCCTAATTGTAACGGCGGACGCCGTCACTATACCTAATGCAGATGCTAACACAATTCTACATGCAGGGTATAATGTAAATAAGGACACAAATTGTAACAAATGCATTTATTGAAGTTAAGGGGGGGCACTGAGTTGTCGGTGATTCTCTGAAGTGGCGGATCTCCTCATACACCTACAAATGAACAGATATAAGGCACATTAGTTTAGGAATAAATAGGACAGCATACTTTCTAATTGACCAGTATAATGAGAAGACTTGTGAAGAAGGAATGTAAATCTCTGATGTCTAAACTTACCTCTGTTTACTCTCATCCTCCTCTCAGGGTGGTGTTCGGGCAAATGAGTTCCCTCTGGGTATAGGCACCCCTCTTATAGTTCCGGGAGGGACCAAGTGGGAAATGGATAGCAGGGGGGGATTGGGATGGACTATAATGAATGTAATCCTGTATGTGTTGTGTATATATATGCTAACTACTAACTGTGAATAGGTATTGAGGGTGCATAATACAGGGAGTAAGTTTATATAAAATGGCATTGTGTGATTCTAAGAATGGGGAATATGGTTATGGTTACCCATGGGGAATGGTATGGGCTAACCAGGTAATGGACTGCCCTATAAAAAGCAGTCAGTTGTCTTTAACCCGAGATATGACAGGTTGTATTGCATCTGACTGTCAAAGTGATTGAGAAACAATGGAGAAATAAAGCTTTATTGAAGGTGCCCTGGATTGGTCTCTATTCATTTGTTGCCTTGGCCGCTCGACACTCTCACACTAATATATAATTATATTATTTCATTTCAACATAAAACAAAGAACATTCATTTAAAAACAAAATTCAATTGTTTTGTTTTACGATAAAGATACGATACGATACAACTTTATCGTCAGCTTGCACTGAAATTTGCTTTGCGTCCATGACGTGCACCGTTCAAGAAACAGACAAGACATAGACGTACATTACAAAATGGTAAGGTAAATACCATGAATAAAACAAATGGCGATGCGTTGTGAGCTTGTAGATCTGCTATTTTCACTATAGTTTGAGTCGCGGGCAAACTTCTAATTTCTCTTTTGGGTTTGTGCAGTAGAGAATGTGTGTGAGAGAGAGAGAGAGAGAGAGAGAGAGAGAGAGAGAAGGGGGGAGAGAATTGGGAGACAGCAGCAGGGGAGCTGCAAAGAGAGAGAGTCAGTTACTGATGCTGAATGCAGGCGTCACATTCCAACCCAGTGAAGCCACACACAGTGTAGGCCTACTGTGAATTCACTTACATAACACTAGTGAGCTTTAATAACCTCTGTATGATCTCTCTCTCTCTCTCTCTCTCTCTCTCTCTCTCTCTCTCTCCCCCCACTGGTGAACAGCCTGAGCCGTCGCCAGCCGTTCCTGACCTGCGGACCACCTGTCCACACCACATGTGTCCGTGTGTCTGGCTGATGGAAGCCCTGGACGGCTGGATCGGTCCTTATGGGTTTCTGTTGGACCGGTCCTTATGGGGTTTCTGTTGGACCGGTCCTTATGGGGTTTCTGTTGGACCCCCCCAATCCAACCCATTGATGTGCCAAGCAGGGAGGCATTTTCCCTTTTTTACAGTCTTTGGTATGACCCGGCCGGGGATCGAACCCCTGTTTCAGGGCAGACACTCTAACCACAAGGCCACTGTCTGGTGTAATCTGGTCCATCCATCCATCCATCCTGGCCGTCCTCCACACAGAAAGACGCCAACCCCACCTCGGGTCTGTGTAATACAAAAAAAACACATGCAATAATATTATAAAAGCAATATGTCGATGCCAAATTTTGCAATCGACAATTAATGATCTTCATTTGAATTAATCGTTCAGCCGTATTTGCGCGCATGTATGTATTATTATGGTTGACAGATACACCCGGCATCTTCACGTGATAAAGTATGTACAGTATCTCCCTACAGTATTGTATACAGTATACACACACACATAGTACTCACACTGTAAGTTGTGTAAATAAAGGTATGGGTGGTGGGAGTGTGTAAATACGGCTGCATTCCCCGTCCGCACCTTCTTTGTGTTCCTTGTTTCTTCCCCCTTTTTAACATTCCTCTGTCTGTCTGTCTGTCTGTCTGTCTGTCCCCTGTCCTCTGTAAATGGTGCATTTTATATAGCTCTTTTTATCCATTTGTACATAGATGCCAAACCATATGCAAGGCACCAACCTGCTCATCAGGAGCAATTAGGGGTTCAGAGTCTGTCTCAAGGACACACACTATTATCTCTGGGGGATCGAGCCCGGGATCGAACTGGGGAACCTTGCGGTTCCCATCCGGCCGCTTTACCCCTGAGCCTCTGTCTGTCTGTCTGTCTGTCTAAATTCCTTCTTTACCTCTACTCACCTCTTCCATCTCATCTTTCCATCCTTGCTGACTGTCTGCTCTCTACGGACCAATCCTACATGACTCCTCCCATGTTTTCCCCTTTTCCTCCCTTCTCTTTTATCTCTCTCTCTCTCTTTTTAACTTTTTTCACACGCCCATGCATATTGATGCACTCATATCTCTCTCTCTCTCTCTCTCTCTCTCTCTCTCTCTCTCTCTCTCTCTCTCTCTCTCTCTCTCTCTCTCTCTCTCTCTCTCTCTCTCTCTCTCTCTCTCTCTCTCTCTCTCTCTCTCTTTCTCTCTCTCAGCTCCTTTTGTGAGGATTAGCTGTACTGTTCTGTACAGTGGGATGAATTCCAGGAATAGTGAATACTGTCAGCATTAATAACCAACTGGGTTGGCTTGGCTGGGTGGGTGAAGCCACTTCAGCACCGCTACATTAACTGCAGGATAAAAACATTGCGATCCCCATTTGACTGCCTATGTATCTCCACTAACCTTTGAAGAACCACCCTGCCGACAATCCACCTTAAAATGGTGGAAAATAATCCAAACTGCCGACCAATAACAAAGAGCGTATAGGACAGAGCCACGCGCCGCCATTGCCATTGGAATGCATTATAGGCCTCAATTTCCCAGAAGCCTTAGCAAGCCAGTGACTGATCTTCTTCCGGTGACGTCATCCGGACACGTCACCTATCCCACTCTGTACGATGGAAACCCTGTAAGTCTTAAAACATATTCAAAATGCGAATGAAACAATGAAAACATAACTCGTGTAACTCGCGATTGGGAGGGAAGCTGTACATCAATTAACTTGTGTAACTCGTTAATGGGAGGGGAAGTGTAATAATCAATTGGCTTGGCTGGGCCAGCACCGCTAATGCACCGTCACATTAATAACCAACCAGGTTGGCTTTTTTTCCTGACCTTTAACAGAGTATAGTTCTAAGTTGCAGTATTGATACTTTTACTTAGGTAAAAAACCTTGAGTATAGCAGCCTACTTATACCACCACTGCAGTCCGTGACATGATGGAAGAAAATAGCAGATCTACAAGCTTGAAGAGCTGCTAGTTTTGGTATCGGATGTAAATTGTACAGACGGAGCTTTAGGACAAAATGCTAACAGGTATTTGTGAATCATCATTTGTTTGATCTTGGTCTTCATGCTGAAGCATGTGTTTATTTCTTTCCCTGTGTTATCGTCATTAAATATATAGAGCTTAAGGCAAACATCCCTACGAAATACCACGACATCTGGAAGCGCTGACTGTTTTAAAACATGGACATTTATAAACATTACAAAGGAACAATGTGATTGTTCTATTCGAGGGGGAATTCCATCCGGTGGACTATAGCAGGAAACAAAGAGAGCAATTGTGTTGTAGGAAATGTAGGAAAAAAGCACCTTGGTGTGTGTGTGTGTGTGTGTGTGTGTGTGTGTGTGTGTGTGTGTGTGTGTGTGTGTGTGTGTGTGTGTGTGTGTGTGTGTGTGTGTGTGTGTGTGTGTGTGTGACGTGTGCGTGCGTGCGTGCGCAGTAGGAAAGAAGCACCATGGTGCCCTGCTGGGTATCTTATGTAAGCTGAAGATGCCTGGTCTGAATGGAGGGCTGCTCTCCTCTGAGACTGAAGCTCGCTCCACCCATGAATAGCCTACAATTACTGGCTCACATGTCTATAACAGATATTTACACACACGTACACACAAACACACACTCTGTGAGAGACACACGCTATCACACAAGAGACAAACCAATAAGCCAGCAGAAGGCACATGCAGGTGCGTCTGTCTTTGTGAACGTAATCATGTGATGTAAAATATCCAATCAGTACTAAGCAGCAGTGAGAACACACTGTGTCCTCCAGACCTGTGACTTTTCTCTGCCACGCACGCACGCACGCACGCACACACGCACACACGCACACAATGTGGTTGACAGTTCATGGGCACCTAAGGATACACATGGCACCTTCTCCTCCACACAGAAAAAAACTTTTACTGACGAAACCACGTTCAGCCAAAAAACAGCCTTCCGCTCCAGGACTAAACTGCCTAGATCAGCCAAAACAGTGGCTTTGCTCTTTGTCATGCTATATTTCCTATTGTTAATGCTGGTCAGTTTATGTACATGACCCAGGCTTCCAAACATCAGTATGTAGAATCTACATCAGTACCCAAGGTTTGTTATGATTCTAAGTAATGGTTGGTACTTAGAATGTTTATCTTGAAATGCCCTGTCCAGTGACTGGTGTCAACAAAAACAACACCAGGTGTATTTGGGATGTTAGCAAAGACATCGAATGCACAACTAAAACAATCCGGTAACACTCTTGAATGTTTATAAATTGCTGCACTGGATGAGATATATTTTCGAGCTGCATCAGACATTCAGACACTACTGTAGGTCAACAATACGGTTGTGGCGAGCAATATGCAAATCTTTGTACTGCATTATATCCAGTACAGAGTGGAGTATGGACATCAGGATACCAGTTTGGCAGATTGTACCGTTACTTGTTTGGTAATACTTGCATGCGTCAGTTCCCATTTCAATCCCTCAGAGTTAGTGTCGAAGTGTCCTTGAGCAAGACTCTGAACCGCTAATTCCTCCACAATGTGCAGGCTGGCGCCTTGCATGGTTTCCTCCACCATCGGTGTGTGAATGTGTGTGTCCCGGGGCGCCCCTGTCCAGCTGCTGACAACCCTGTCTGCTTGATCTGCGCTGTGTTACTGGAGGGTGATGGATGCGTGTAACACTATGTCTTGTGGTGGCAAAGATTACAACAGAGTGGCAGAAACAGTGTTTCGGTGTGAGAGCTATAGGGCAGATCCAAGAAGTCTTATTTTTAGACCCTCCGATGACTCACTGTATACTTTGACATTGCTGCTGATCTGACTGGTTTCCAAAGCGTGGGCCTATTGTGGTTTGTTTGATTTTGATGAGGAATTTGCCTCCGGGGTGTTACGCCAAAGCCCAGTAGGTACGTGGACCATGTATGGGCCATGTCCCCACAAAGCCCCAGTAGGTACATGCAGGGCCGGTTCTAGGCATAGGCGAACCAAGCGGTAGCTTGGGGCCTCAACCACTGAGGGGGCCTCGTCACAGGGAGAAGATTTTTTTTTTTTTTATGTATCCCTTACATGGGCTACTGGCCACATGTGGCCCCCACCTAGCTTCTTAATTTTGATCTCAAAGTGCACCAGATTGAAGCATTTTCATGGCAAATTTACTGATTTTTCTGTGCATGTAATCATATCCTGTGCTCTCTTCCTGTAGGCTGCCCTCGGCGTGTGTGTGTGTGTGTGTGCGCGCGGGGGGGGGGGTCGTCATGATCTATATTCTATATGATCTGCTATCAGATCTACAAGCTCACAACGTGTGCGTGTCAAAATCAGCTGTCTGTCTGTCTGTCTGTGTGCTGTGTGTCTGTTTTCTGCTCCAATTATTTGGATTTACCGCAGGAGCACATCATGATCGCACCCTTTCCAGGAACACGCCAAGCATTTTGCTGTCCATATACCGATTCAAATGTCTATTAAGAAACACAGGTGATCCATACCGCCATGGCTGTAGGTTGCATCCACTATTCTGGACCTAACATGTGATTTAAAAAGATATATTCTTTCGTCGTTATTTTTTTTTTTTAACTTCTATTGGCTATTTTGTGGATTTTCTTCCTTTGGAAAGAACACAAATCTTACATGTTATAAAATCAAGACATTCCAATCCTCCTCTTGCCGTTACGTCAGTAGAAATTGACAATTGGTCGTTAAAGATAATGATCCCCATTAGTGTTATTGCTTCCCGTTGATAAGATTAGAATTCCAAATATGTCAAAAGTCACTGTGTTTTGAAAGCGGGTTTACATTCCAAAGTGCATTCCAAACAATGATAAGGCATCTCTCATGCATGCTTCCAAACATCCCTGACCCAACCCCCTTGTTTGAACTGACCGTTCAGCCCAGAGTTCACACCACTGGACTGACGATGGTGGCTCCTTGGAGACAACCTTTGCTTGTCATTGTTCACAGGAAATGCCAGCGTGCCTCAGCACGTCACCAACGGACCAACATATGCAGTGACGTATCATTTGGGACAGAGAGGGAAAGCATGACACGGTTACTGTATAGTTGGAAGCCAGCATGCAGGCTAATATCACCTCATTCTTGCCATGTAGTATGGATTTTCGGTGGTGCAGTTTGACCACCAAACTACAACATGACGTCACGAGCCGCGGTGAAGAGAAAACCACCACCACCGTCCCAGCCCTTCGCTCTGTTTTTACCCGGGGGGCAGTCAGACAGATATTTTGTGAAGCCACAAGGAAATCGGGATTTCCTGAAAGTTCATATAATGGCCTGTTGTGGCGCTGTCAACATGGGCCCAAAAAAACCCATATCCCCATAGAAGTCCATCTATTTGGGCCCAAATTCACCTAGACTGTATTACCTTAATAAACATGGTCATGAATACTTTCTGCTTCCAGTCACTAGTTTAAAGTCTCATTTCTAATGTCATGGGGGGGGGGGGCTCATAGCCAAGGGTACAGTAGACCAACGGAACGGAACCAGACAGACAGACAGACAGACAGACAGACATGGAATTCATAAAGTTTAAGCCCACATGGCCACCATCCTCTGATGTACATTAGGTATACATTATGCTGGCGCCAGAAAGGTGCGTCTCCATTTTCTTTTTACTTACATTTTTATCCCACGATTTTTGTAACCCATTTTTTTCACCCAGTATCTATTCTCTAATAATGTAGGTAATCCTGGGGGGGGGGGCTACACTCCCTCTGCCAACCTGGGGAGAGCAACAGACTGACCTCATGTTTCCTTCAATGCATGAGGAGTCCAAAGACAAACTTCAACACCCAAATTCTCGGACACTCGCTCACTCACACTATAACTCCAGCTTAGCGGTGTTATAGTGAAATTGGTGACATGCTGAAATATGACAATAGTGTAGACATCACATCACATCACATGCGGTGTTTAGGCCACATATTTAAAGATATTTAAAGTCCACAACGTGTTCACATATTTCGCCAGGTCACCAATTTCACCGTAACATTTGCCATGCTGGAGTGACCGAGTGTGAGTGAGCGAGTGGCCGAGACTTTGAGTATTGGAATTTGGCTGAAAACGGCCGAGGGGGCGGTGGGGGACGGGGTAGCGCGTGGAAGGGAACACGTTGTTCCAACCAGTTCCTTTCCCCCTCCATCAGGTGCCACAAAGATGCGTCTCCATGTTGAATGCACGTCAGATCATTGCGGCGACATGCAAAATACCATAAATGTAAAGTTCAAGTTTGTTCAGGTGTATTTTCTATTTGTTTTGTGTTGCCTCCACGTTTTACATGTTCTTTCCTGTGCAGACATTTCCCTCTGATGCAGGGTTCATCGCCATGCTGGCTTGTGGTGGACTTTTTTGCACAATTCCATTTTTTGACACGGACAAAAATCTCCAGAAACATATACACATAACAGATCTAGTCCTGAATGACCATAACAGGGTCTGTAACTCAGAGAGTGTACAAATGGAACCAAATGGTCCGTGGCTCAAATGATGAATAAATAATAGACCTTGATGAAAAGGGTTGAAAACCCTTTATACCCAAACCCTAATCAGTTCACCACTACTCCATTGTTGACTGTAATGAGCAAAACATCATGGATTATTTTGGCCATTTGTATGCGGTTATTATTCAATAGTAAACTTCTCATTCTCATAATTTCATTTGCTCGTCAAATACCATTTTGTTTGCAGAGGAATGCCTAAACCCATTAGCCGTTATGTACATGTATAGGCTAAGTTCTTAGAAACCAACTAAATCCAGTCAGTGGTGTTAAAAGTACTCACAATCTTTATGCAAGTAAAAGTATCAATATTGTAATGTAGACGTACTCTGTTACAAGTAGAAATTCAAAAATGTACACAATCCATGCCACCAACAGGCAGGTGCCAGAGATAAGGCCAAGGGACACTGATCTGTCTCCGCTTGCCTAAGAGCCAAGGGGAGGGCATTCCAGAGCGATGGAGCGTGGGCCGCAAAAGCCTGCGGTCACCTCGGGTGACAAGGTGAGTTATGGGTGGAAGTGAAACAAGAAGGGCCCTATCTGCAGATCTGAGCCTCCGCACCGGCCTGTGGGGCTTTAGCATGTCCGTGATGTACCTGGGGGCTATAGTCCATGTAGGGCTTTGAAAGTGATCAATAAAACCTTGAAATCGATTCTGCAGCTCCCAGGGAGCCAGTGTATAGGGTAGCCAGGATTGGTGTGATATGCTCACGTTTTCGTGTGTTGGTGAGTAGGCGTACCGCAGAGTTCTGCACCATCTGGAGACGTGCTATATTTATTTTGCTCACGCCGGAATAGACAGAGTTACAATAATCTAGTCGTGAAGAAATGAAGGAGTGTCTAACGGTTTCTAGGTCTGCATGTGACAAAAATGATTTTATTTGAGCAAATCTGGTAGTAGCAGGACTGGACAACTTTGGGGACTTGGGTGTTAAAGGAGATGTCAGGGTCAAAGAAAACACCCAGGTTGCGGGCTGAGTGTGTAATGTTTGCAGATAGAGTGCCGAGTTCAGAGTGGAATGAGAGGGTGGAGTGTGGAGGACCGAAAATGATCATTTCTGATTTAGAATCATTCAGTTTAAGGACATTTTGTGACATCCAAACAGAGAGCATGCAGTTGATAATGGAGATAATATTAGGGGCAACCGTTCTCCTTCAAGAAGGTGGTGGGAATTTTATCATGGGCATGACGATGATTTCATGTGAGTGACAATTTTAATGAGAGTTTCTAAAGTGATAGGGTTGAAAGTTGAAAGAGAGGTGAGTTGGGAGGGTGGCACTGGACAGGCGCACAGGGCCGACACGACAGTATCACAGGCAACTGCTGTCTAATTCCCTCTAATTAAAAGTTTTGTGATGTCAGAACAGGCCAGCTCCATATATGGAGATCTAGGGGTGATCAGGTGTGATCAATTGGCTAATTTGGGCCCTGTCCAGAGCCTGAGCAGGGGCTTTTGTGCTGGTGTATCCTACCGCCTCAAGGCCGGGCACTGCACTCCCTGTGGTGGTGTGGAACGCGTGTGTCAAGTTTGAAGTCGGACCATATAAAATAGCTCGAACTATAGTGCTGGTTGTCTCATTAGAACCCATCGCAGTGGTATCCGATTAGAACTTCTTCTAGTATATATACTTCATCTGGGTTGTAAAGCCAAATACTCTGTCTCGTACAGAAGGCCATCGAGTCTCTCCATCGCTTCATTTCCACCACTGACTAAATGAAACAATAGAGCTAAGTTAAGTAGGCTACATTTCCTGTTCCAACAACTGTGCTTTAGAATAAAGTTCCTGGAAGCTGGCATCGATCATTGCATTATTATCCAAGATAAGCTCCTGGACGCAGAAATGTTTAGACATCTTATACACTTCAGCATTCATTCCCACATGCACGCTGCCATTCCAACCCGCAGAATGTTAATTCCACTAAGATGGATTAGTTGCTCGATCTGTAACGGGCACTGACTGACGTCCAGGCAACAAATCAAGGTTCACGAGGTTTCATGCTTGGGTCAGAACCAGGACAAACTAAAAGCGCCAGAGAATATCAGCTGGGCCCATGGAGAACGAGGCAGGATTTTAGTTTTAGTCATAGTCTCTTGAATAGTTTTCATTTTCGTCACCTGGAATGTGTTCGTTTACTTTTAGCCGACTAAATATCATAAGATTTCAGTCTACTCATTTATTTTGGCGGGCCCTGATGCCGTCGTAATGACTTGCTGAAAATAGGCGATCTCTACAAGCTCACAATACGTCACAGCGCGACGCGTTGTGAGCATGTAGATCGGCTATTTTCAGCATACAACCAAGTGTAAAATAACTTATACTGGATCTCTCATGTCCACTATAGTCCCTTCCTAACATTTTAGTTTAGCTTTTATTTGTTGACGAAATTGCCAATGAATTAGTTTTAGACATCATAGCTTAGTTTTCATTTAGTTTCCATTTAGTTTTTGGCAGTGAAAAAAAGATAGTCTTGTGAAGGAAGATTCACACTTGAGCAAGAATCGTGCAGGACGGACGTGCACGGTTTCACAGGCAGTCTGAAAGGTCAACCAGTATACGGCATCATAGTTATGGCCAGAATGTCAATGTCAAAACAATCACTGGCATCAGAGTATCAGTACAGATCACGAGAGAAAGACAAAACGGCTTAATAATAGTAAATGTCAATGAAGAAATAACAGCTCTGGCCAAAGTGCAGTGTAGGTTTTAGGGAGAATTGAAAGTCTCATGAACCCCCCCCCCCCTACCAAGTCTTCTTCCATAAAGTGATTTCATATAGGCTGCTGTGTGATGTGTGTATCATCACTCTATGTCATATCAAGATCCATTATTTATTTGGCATCCTAGCCACGGACCACCATTTGATGACATTTAGCTTCTCAGTGTAGAGAATTTTATTGTTGGATAAGATTTTGTCCGCAATGCCATGCTGTATTGATGTTGGTGCCATTAGGAGAGAAACAGGCAAGCGTCGATCAAAATAACAATTCTTCTACATTCTTTTATCTATTTGTGTATAGACTGTGAAAATTAAGCATTGCAGATGTTTAACAATAATGTAACGATGAACATATATTCACAAGCTGAGAAAATATATGTGGCCAGGTGTGGGAGAGTAGAGAAGACACAGCCAGTTCCTTGTCTTCTTGTGTCCCTGTCAGATTCCCTGACCTCTTACATAACTGGATATACACACACAGACTCTTGCAAAGTGGTTAACCTACCACCTCTACTTTCTCACTCCTCCCAGCTGCCTCGCTCCCTCACCACGAGCTGATGAACGTAAATAAATAAATACGGTGGGGATGACCTGAAGTTCACAAAATGAAAAGAGAGGACGCACAGTGCGTAGCCGCGATGTATGGATATATTTAGTAGGAAACCAGCGTTCCGACCTGTCACAGAGCTTTTCTTCAGGGAATAAAATGGTAAATGGTGCATTTACAGTATATAGCGCAAAGGCACTTTACATAGATGGTGCATTACATTCACCCATTCATTTCACACACACATTCACACACCGATGGCGTCGGAAACCATGCAAGGCACCAACCTGCTCACCGGGAGCAATTATGGGTGTATAGTCTTGCTCAAGGACACTTCGACACTAACTCTGGGGGAGCCCGGGTTCAAACTGGGAACCTTGTTTAGCTGTAAATGACATTGTGTGTCACAGTGTGTGTGTGTGTGTGTGTGTGTGTGTGTGTGTGTGTGTGTGTGTGTGTGTGTGTGTGTGTGTGTGTGTGTGTGTGTGTTTTTACATGGCTGTCATGTTGGAAACAGCAGTAAATCAGAGGGGCCCAGCAGGTGCTCAGAGGGTTTGATTAGGCAGCAGTCTGTTATAGAGCGGAGCGGTCTGTTATCAAGAAATAACACACCGCTGAATTCAGTGATTGACCAATCAGAATCAAGCATTCAACCATGCCATGTAATAATCCTTTGCTAATAGCCGCTCCGCTCGATAACAGACCGCTGCCTAATCAAAGCCCCAGAGCACTTGGCTGCGCTGCTTGGGTTTTTATGCTGTATCCAGCACGACAGCCATGTAAAGAAACACACAATGTCATTGTCACTAAACGTTGCTCTCAAGAATGTTTTTGAAAACAGTTGAATAGACGATTCAATTTGATCAACACTTCCTTCCTTTTACGTGGCGACAGTGTTGCGCTGGGCAGATGGCCAGTGCAACACTGACTGATAGAATCTGGAGAGGCCTCAAATTTAGAAAACATTTGAGGAAAATCTTAATAGCCTAACAAGAGAGACATATGGAGGAGTGGGAAATTTGGTATATCGGTTCTTTTTTTGCCTAAAATATTGTCTCTATAGGCATATACATACATGCATGAATCCACTTGCATGACCGAACTAATATGAACCTCACAACCTCCGAGTTGGTGGTGGGCAGCACTTTACCACTGCACCACCCGAGGGCCTCACATTACGCTTCTACGCTTCCGTCTCCATCGGTGCAATAATGAACATCAGGGGACATGTTTTCTTTTCAAAATGATTCCACTGTCTTTTGGAATGAGCTCCTCCTAATAAGCTTTCAGGGACCAACGCAGAGGTTGCTCAGAAAGTGGACTTATTGTCTATAGTCTAAACCAAGCTTTTAACTGTTATTGTTACATCTGGGCCTTATTAACGGACCACGGCACACAAACTAAATCTAAGGGACTCACGCACACGCACGCACATGCACACGCACGCACACACACACACACACACACACACACACACACACACACACACACACACACACACTGTGTGTGTGCCACTACCACTAGAGGGAGTTCCACAGACCACGTTCAACCCAGATTCGGCTCAAACGAGGGGTTGAATACATTTTTCTTTCAATCAATCAATCAATAAATCAATCAATCACATGTGTTTCTGGGTCTGCCACATATTTGGCATAGCAACGAACAACTTCAAAGCTTAGTTATTCACACACACACATCACACACACACACACACACACACACACACACACACACACACACACACACGGTGCAGGTGCTGGGCCAATGAAACTACCGTAGCCTAATATGAAAATAGGTAGAAGCCCATGGAGTCATTGCCATTCTGGCTTGTGGTGGACATTTCTGCCATGGACATGCAAAATGAGTGGACAATAATATTACCAGCAACACACAGAGAGCTAGCTGGGCTTCTGAATGACCGTAGTAAATAAGTGTCCTACATATTCTGAAGAAAACCCAGAGACGTGACATTGGGTCTACTCTATATATCTATAAATGCACGCCTCTGTACATACGTGTGTAAGTCTGTAATCCACGTAACTCGAAAATCGTTCGACTTCAAAGACGACACACGTTCCACACCCCCACAGTGGGGTCAGTATGAAAGATGCTCATCCATTATTTCTAACCCTTAATTGTACACAATCTTTTGGGGGAAATGACGACAATAACACATGAACTTCACATCTCAACGTCACATCTTAATCACTGAAATACAGCTCAAAATATAGGTTACAAAACAAAATATAGGTTATTATTCAAAGGCACACACGCTAGGAAGTCAGTCATTATGTATCACGTGTCAGTACATGTCTGCATTCGGAGTAACACACTTACACAACAAACGACACACTGTACACAGTAGTAAGTCATGTCCAACAATAGTTCCCCTGCGCTCCACCCAGACTTACAGTATTATTGCATAATACAAGTGAAGTTTATGGGATCAAATTGTCCGAAGAATGAAAGTCTATGAAATTTCTGAATGGTCTAATGCAAATGAGTCCCGACTCAGTGTTTGGGAAACAGGCCCAAATACTGAGTGACGGTGAGTGTGGGTGACGGACCAATGTTTACATTCTACATCCTACATTTAAAATATATACAGTATATATATTTTTAATACAAATAAAGGCCACTACCAAGGGACACATGATGTTTGCCAAAATAAAAGCAGCTAGGGAAACAACGAACAGACTAAGAAACTAGTAACTATAGTAAAACAAAAGCCTGCTTACCGAACTACTCTAACCAAAGCATTGTTAAAAAATACATATAGGTGGCAAACAGCCCCATCTAGTTATATATGCCTCTTACCTGTCCCAAGGCAGAGCATAATGGGCTCTATGCACACACAACACACCATTTTGGAAAGAACTTGGGCTCCTTCCCTACTTCCTTCACAGGTGTTACCGATGATACTAATGAAGGCCCTGTACTTGCATTCCGGTCAAACAGAGTCAGTGTTAATTATACTAATGAAGGAGCTGTTCCATTCTGGTCAAACAGAGTCAGTTAATGATACTAATGAAGGCTCTGTTCCATTTGGTCAAACAGAGTCAGTTAATGATACTAATGAAGGCTCTGTTCCATTCTGGTCATTTAATAGTTAACTCTAATTAACTAATAAATGTACAAATGGAACCAAATGGGGTTCCATTTGTACACTCTCAGAGTAATGGGGGTCCTTGAAATGAAAAAGGCTTGAGAACCATAGGCCTACACTAAATGGAACCTTAATTACCGGTAGGATCATCTGTAACACCTGTGAAGGAAGTAGGAAGAGTTATTCTGTGTGCATATAGTCTTGTCACGGTCACGCGATTATGAATCCCACCAACGTTCTGGGATAGACCCGCCTTACCATGTGTCTGATTGGCTCCTGGGCAGGCATATAGTTTTACTGAGGTTAAGTTTAGGGTTAAGGTTATAGGTTTAGGCATAGTTTTACTGAGGTTAGGTTTAGGGTTAAGGTTAGGTTTAGCCATAGTTTTACTGAGGTGAGATTAGGTTTAGGGTTAGGTTTAGCCATAGTTTTACTGAGGTTAGGTTTAGGTTTAGGGTTAGGTTTAGCCATAGTTTTACTGAGGTGAGATTAGGTTTAGGGTTAGGTTTAGGCATAGTTGCACAAACTTGTCTGGGCGTCTCCAACTGCATGCCTCTTCAGCCCCACAGTTCCCTACTCATTACACACCCGTGCCAACTTCCCCAAACAAGCCATATCACCAATAAAATTGGACTCATTCTGCCTCATTCCTTGCTAGACTATAAACAATGTTAGTGGTGTGTATTCTGGACTCCTGCTTTTGAGTATCTTGATGGTTGCTAGTGTGAGGTTTGACATTTTTGCTTGTTTTTGGACTTTGTTACTGCCTGCTCCTTTTTGACGTGTTTGCCTCGTTTTGGACTGCTTTCCTGGTTTTGACCTCTGCCTGCTGTAGCTTTGATGTTCGGAACATACAGGGAACATCATGCTCCCTGTATTGATCGCTAATATTAAACTTGTTGACCTTACTCTGCCTGTGTTGCCTGCATTTGGGTTCTACTTTAGCTCACACCGTAACAAGTCTATTTAACTACGAGTAGGAGAACATACATCAATACAATACACAACGTTTGCTCTGTGAAATGCAAACGGGAGACAAAACAATTAAGGAAGGGTCAGCTACAGTAGGGCTGCAAACAGATGAAATGGTTGAGAGAAAAGGAGCTGAGGTGACTGGGAGTGCGGGAACCTAGCTTTTTATTTATAGACGGCAGCTGTTGCGATTGGATGAAGGTTGAGTCAGGTAATGGGTTGATTGACAGATGAGATGGTTGGGGACTGAGAAATAAGTATTTTGGTCTTTTTACTCCTTTTTGAGTGGTGCAACCACTCCAAGGAACAGCAATGTCCGTGTCCGCCTATGTGTTCAACTATGTATGTGTTAATGAGCACGAGTATGACTATTAGTACCTGTAGGGGCGCTGTTGTGCCAGAAAGAGAGATAGTGCTGTACTGTTGCCTGCTAATGAGAGAGAGAGAGAGAGAGAGAGGGAGAGAACGAGAGAGGAGGGTGGGGGGAGAGAGAGAGAGGGGAGTTGCACCACTCAGTTCACACAGGTGTGATTTTTCTTTTAGTTTTTGTTACCTTGTAGGTGGTTGTAGGCCTACTGTTAAGTAACTTGAACAATAACTATACAAAAAAACGCATGAAAATTATCGCAATTCGTGATTCTGCTTGAAAGAGTATGCTGACGTTATATTTTTGAGTGGTGCAACCACTCCAAGGAACAGCTGCAATGTCCGTGTTCACCTGTGTTCACCTATGTGTCCGCCTATGTATGTGGCCATGAGCACCAGAATGACTATTAGTACCAGTAGGGGCGCTGTTGTGCCAGAAACCGAGAGAGAGATAGTGCTGCACTGTTGCCTGCTAATGAGAGAGAGAGAGAGAAAGAGAGAGAGAGGAGGGGGGAGGGGAGTTGCACCACTCCGTTCACACGGGTATGATTTTTCCATATCGCCCACCCCTGCTCTGTGTATGTGTGTGTGTGTGTGTGTGTGTGTGTGTGTGTGTGTGTGTGTGTGCGCGTGCGTGCGTCCCCAGTGCGTGCGTCCCCAGTCTAATCCTCTCAGTCACTGTGGCTCCACTTATTCCCGTGCCAAACCAAACCAGAGCCCTACATTTGCACAAATTACCTTTTTGTTTCACAGCCAGCCTGAATGGTTTCACACTGTTTCATGTTTGAGAGACGTATACGTGTCACAACGCTCACACCCGTCCATAACAGAACAGCGGTGTTGATGTCGTCGACTTAAACTGTGGCGAAATTGTTTTCATCGACTGCCCTTTTTCACTGACGAAAACTACATAAAAACGAAGCTATTATGACTAAAACTTAAGACTAAATAATATTGATAGATAAAAACTAGACTAAAGAGGAACCAGTGAAGAGATCCATTAGAACTGAAAGTCATTTTATGTTTGGTTATGCTTGGGTGTTGTGCTCTGGAAATAGCCGATATACAAGCTCACAACGCGTTGCAGTGACACGTTAAGCTTGTGTGGAGTTTGCATGTTCTCCCCGTGTCCCAAAGATTTCAGATTTTTTTTGTTTGTTTAATCCTGGTCTCTATGCTGCCTCCCCCTGGTCAGCTTGGGCGCCTGATGGAGGGGAAAGGAACTGATTGGAATAACGTGTTCCTAACACACACCATGTCCAACCGGGGAAACTCCCTGTCAGGTGATAAGAAGCGGCTTGCTCACTCCTCATGCATTGACGGAAGCATGAGTGAAAAAAAATTGTTACAAAACATTGTGGGATGTATATGTTTTTTTTTTAAACGAAGCGACAATTATGCTAAAGTTGACTAACAACTAACTATTTTTCCGTCTCTTTCCATCTGGTCTGGTCTCTCCCTGGCCGGCCGTCCCAGAGTCTCTCTCCCTGGCCGGCCGTCCCAGAGTCTCTCTCCCTGGCCGGCCGTCCCAGAGTCTCTCTCCCTGGCCGGCCGTCCCAGAGTCTCTCTCCCTGTCCAGTCGTCCCAGAGTCTCTCTCCCTGGCCGGCCGTCCCAGAGTGTCATCATCATCATATACCCCCCGTGCAGGCGGACAGCTCGGGGAGTCAGCGGGTTCACAGAGATGCTGCTGGTGGTCTATCCTGGGTGGGTGGAAAGTTTTGGGAGAGCGAGACAAATACGAGCTTCCCCTCACGGGCCCCTAAGGATAACGTCCCCCCCCCCCCCCCCCCCCACCCCACCTCCCCGTTTGTGCTCCTGTCATAAAGAATGCACTCCCAACTAAAGCACTTTCCCACCAGTAAGAGGATTAGGAAGGTAATGCTTTCATATGAGGAGATGCTCGGGCAGATCTAGACACTGGGAAGCTGAACTTAATAACTCATGTAGAAAATTAAAGTGATTTTTTTCTTCTTTTCTTTTTTTGACTGTCCGTGTCGGATCGGACCAATCGAGTGCCGTACGTGTGTTGATTTCGTTGACTAAAAAACTATGACGAAAATGATGACTTAACTAAGACTGACAAATTCGTCAACAAATAAAAACTAGGCTAAAATGTTATAGAGAGGGACTAGTGGAGAAGAGATCGTTTTATGTTTGGTTGCGCTCAACCAAGTGGGGAGTTGGGGACGCAATCAACCATTACGATGCCATCAAGGCCTACCAAAATGCATTTTTGTCATCAAAATCAACCGTAGATTTAGTCGACTAAAATCGCATGATCTTTAGTCGACTAAAACTAGACTAACACTAAAACTTTTCAGGTGACTAAAATATGACAAAAACTAAATAGAAATTTGATTCAAAAGACTATATGACAAAAATGTGTCACAGTTCAAAGGAATGATTTCAACTGACAATTTGCGAAACGTATAAAAAATGTCGTTGATTGGATTTATGACAACTTACCAAAGAAACATCTCAGCCCCGCCGCAGGTTCATCGAGGGTGCGTGTTGCAGGGGGACAGAGATTGGAGGCGCACCATGCATGTTCCCATTCTTTCGGGAGTGCGTGTTTAGGTAAGGAATGTTTACGTAGCGTCGCACAGGCCTCACGTCCGATCAGGATCAACTATGGCCGTGTGTGTGTGTGTGTGTGTGTGTGTGTGTGTGTGTGTGTGTGTGTGTGTGTGTGTGTGTGTGTGTGTGTGTGTGTGTGTGTGTACAAACGTAAACCACTTCCTCTTTGGTGACTTGTTTGTTTTTCAGTCTGATGACCACTGGCTGTCTTTTGTGTCTCCACTGTGGAATGGCAGTCACATTCACGCACCCGTGGCGTATAGTGAACACACACACACACACACACACACACACACACACACACACACACACACACACACACACACACACATTAAAATAGATAAAAACAGAGGGGGGGGTGTCTGTCGATTGTTGAGCAGGATGCACTTCACAGTAGCTTGTGCATTTCATATAAAGCATTTATAGGAATAGACCAGCTATACTCTTGGTGTAACTTGTGTATTGAAATGCTTCAGACTTCATATGAGTAAATTATTCATCCATCCATCTTCAACCGCTTATCCGTAGTCGGGTCACGGGGGGCGAGAGAGAGCACCACACGTGCCTCTCCAGAGGGATCCCGAGGCGTTCCAAGGCTAGTTAGGGGAAATGTTGACAATAAGAAAACAAATCAGAACACGGGAGAAAGCCCAAAAGCCTTGTGTGTGCGCGATAGGGCCAGAGGATAAACTCGGTTCGAACTCGGTTCGAACTCGGGTCTCCCGCGTGAAAGTCCAACAACTTAACCACTAGACCAAAGAGATATCCCTATGGACCTTTTGAGGCCATCAGGCTGAGGCTCTGAGCCACTGCTACATACGACAACTGGAACTGAGCGCTACAGCGTCGAGCCTCGGAGTGGACAGGGAGGACATATCCTGAGGAGAAACTCCAGAGCAAGATGTTTTACGCTAAAGCACGTTCAGTGCTTTCCGATCGAACTAGTGTTAAGTCTGAAATTTGTAACATTATTGACGAGACATTTGCTGCTATGGCTCATGTGCTGAGCGAGATAGAGAGATAGAGAGGGACAGCGATGCTGAGTACAGAAAGTGACTGCTATTTTTGATTTCTCCGGATGTGCCATTCAGGAGCAGAGCAGGACATCTGCACTTGACGTTGACCACCCCGATGTGGGGGGAAATGACGAGTCAAAGAATGCCAGCGTTTTGGTGACAATTTCAACAACAAAGATACCGATCACTATTTCCTTTTACTCCTTATCTACAGTAACAGGTGTTACCGATGATACAAATGAAGGCTCTGTTCCATTTAGTGTACAGTGGTTTTCAAAATGTCAGTGTACATATACACTCTGAGAGTGTACACTTTCAGAGTTACAGACCCTTACGGCCTGGGCCATTTGGAACCCACTCAAGGACACTTTGAGACCCACTGGTGTAGCAAGAGTGTTTCCAGTGAGCCAACACGCACAATGGCAGCACCCTGACTCTGTTTGGCCAGAATGGAACAGAGCCTTCATTAGTTGTGAACGCAGTGAGCACTTACTATGAGACCTAGCAGATCATGTCTGTCTGTCTGTCTGTCTGTGTGTGTGTCCGTCTGTCCCGCTGTCCAAATATGGAGTGTGTTGCATCAGCAATCACTCAGCTCCATATATGGGCACAAAAGGGGCCAGGTCCACTCAGCTCCATATATGGGCACAAAAGGGGCCAGTGATTTGTTTGTTGTGGACCTGGCCCCTTTTGTGCCCATATATGGAGCTGAGTGCGTTCGCTTCCCGCGTTTGCGCGTCTTACTCGTATCATTAACACTGACTCTGTTTGACCAGAATGGAACAGAGCCTTCATTAGTATCATTAACACTGACTCTGTTTGACCAGAATGGAACAGAGCCTTCATTAGTATCATTAACACTGACTCTGTTTGACCAGAATGGAACAGAGCCTTCATTAGTATCATTAACACTGACTCTGTTTGACCAGAATGGAACAGAGCCTTCATTAGTATCATTAACACTGACTCTGTTTGACCAGAATGGAACAGAGCCTTCATTAGTATCATCGGCGGTAACATCTGGTCGTGTGTGCCCAATAGACCCAATTGGAGTAGGGGACCTGCACGATTATGAAATTATGAACGATGTCCGATCTCCGATTATTTGCAGGGTCATATCTGCCGATACCGATTCTGACCGATTCCGATATTATACAGAGGACCACCATGGAAACAAGCCTATTGGCCCAAACTCCAAAGCATGTTAATAAAGTATTAAATCAATCAATAAATAGCACGTATTATTTTCCAAGTGTCTGTTTTTAGTTAATTTTTACTTAAGATTTTTAAAGATTTTACATCATAATGATTTGGCTTTTGTTGTAGACTAGAGGTACTATAATATAGACACTTTTGATTTATATTGAACTCATTGATTTTCTTTTTTACATTTTCCCTTTAAAAGTTTTAAGCTGGTGAAAACCGATTAAATAATGTGTGTTATTTTGAGACCGCTCCGATACCGACATGGCCTTTTTTATGGCCGATATGGCCTATTCCGATTATGCTACTGATTAATCATGCGTCCCTAAATTGGAGTCAAGGTGTGGACTCATTCGAGGATCATCTGGGTTTCTGATGAATTGAAAAAGGTGGACCCTGTTGTAAACAAGTCTTTATAGTGCTTTATCATGGTGTCGTCCACAAAGTAACAGTTTTTGTAGTGGCTTGTGCTTTCTTTTGAAAAGTATTCTAAATACTGTGAAATAAAAATATCAATCAATCAATCATTCATTCATCCTCACTGTTCACTTACAGTCTTACACTCTCTTCTTCTCGCTTACACGCGGTATGGACCCGTTTACCCCTCAAACTGCTTGACCCGAGCAGTTAACACGTGAACCCAAAAAAGGGAGAAAAAAAATAATTTTGCTATTAGAGTGCACACAATCGTGAGAGCTTTGATTTTTTTTTCCTTCTCGGGGAACAAAAAAAAGGTCTTCCGTCTATATTGTAACATAACCTCCCTTGGAGGTAGGATGTTCTAGGAACAGCTCGCAGGGGGGTGGGGGTGATCAAGGTTGCGGAGAAAAGACAATCCCCCGTCTAAAGCCTAGGAAAATGAAAAGTTAATAAGAACAGTTGTGCCTGGGTGTTAGTGATCTGGCCAGGCCGCGGGAGGGGGGCATGGTGGGAGAGTACGGGCCACGGATGGACGGGACGGGGTGGGATATGGGTGGAGGAATGTTTGGCTTGTGCCCCAGTGGACAGTCAAGTTACTAAACATCAGTGGTGGAAGAAAGCACTGTGTTTTTACTTAAGGAAAAAGTAAACAAGAAACGTTTCTCGGTATTCAAAATGTACTTGAGCAAAAGTACAAAGGTATTGGCATCAAAATGTAGGCCTATACTTAACCCATTCTGACCTGAGATCAGATTCATACGAGGTTTCCACTAGGACACACACTGGTCTGATTAATCCATTCTGACCTGAGATCAGATTCTAGAAAAATGTCAGTCGTTCTTCGATTTTTCAAAAATAGCTAAAGCATAACATGATGCTAACACCAAAATGGGTGCCCGGTCAGAATGGGTTAAAGCAGCAAAGGTATAGAAAGTATAATCGTAGTGCGGAATGTCCCATTTCAAGGTTTCAAAATGTATACAAATCTTTTTGAAAATAGCAGATCTACAAGCTCACAATGTGGTCGCATCGCCACGCAGTGTGAGCTTGTAGATCGATTTTGTTTTAAATTGCTGAAATGTATATAAAGTGAAGCTGAAGTGGATATTGTATGTTTTTTTGTAATATTAATCCAAATCTACACGAATACACTTCTGAGATGTAGTGGAGCAGAAGTGAAAGTATTGGAAATACTCAAGTAAAGTACTGTACAACTACCTCAAACTTAAGTACAGTTCTTCCTGTTTCTGATCAGATCATAGCCTATATATAACTTCCTGTTTTTATGAGTAAGCAGGAAGTGCCAGTTGTCACCTTTTGCGGTTTGACACGACTAGCTGTCAGAGAGAGCCAACCGGTGCACAGGGATATATCATAGAGCGCATTCAAGAAAGACTGCTTGCAATCATTCAAGTGCTGCAGTTTCGACCAACAATCTGAATTTAGTTCTTGAGATTGAGCCTTCCTGAAATCATAATTAAGTCAATTAAGTCCATCCTAATACAGAGATGTAAATGAATGCAGAAGTGTGGTAAGACAGTGTGGTTTTCTACTGCGTGTGCGTGCATAGATTACAGCACACGCACACACACACACACACACACACACACACACACACACACACACACACACACACACACACACACACACACACACACACACACTCCAAGTTAAATATGTGGAGCTCCGTTGCTCAGAGCAGGTTATTGGTGAGCAACCAAAGAACGTGCGTAAAAAGCAGTGAAATAAAAAGGTTCACTGCAAACCTTTTTACACTCCTAGTGTTAATTAAGTTACAGGGTTCTTCCTTTAACTTCCTAGCCTCCAAGACTGACATTTTTAATTGGCAAAATGCCTTATAAGTCACGCAAAACACAGATGTCACAAAATCAATTAAATGACTACCAAAACAGCATAACTTGTAATCTCACAAATGGTTAATTTGTATTCATCATCACAATGGTTAGTATATGCTAACATTCTTAATCTTATGTGTTAATGTGCACTTTATGATACTAGTAAGTAAAAGTACTGGACATTGTAAACACTGGAGTAAAGTACCTACTGTGAATCAGCCATAAGGACATCCTCACTGGGAGATTGCAGCACACATGGCCGCTGAACTTTGACCCCGGCACATACAATGGCTTGTTGACCAATCATCTTCCTTCCTTCCACGTCTACTTACTTCTTTCTGACAAAGTTGAAGCCTATACTGTACTTCACCCACACCCGTGAACTGAAAACAACGAGTTGGTTCAAGCTGCTCCGTTACTGTCGAAGAGCAATTTTACGCAATTCGCAATTCAGTTAAATGAAATGCATGTTTATTCATTTAGTACTTTTTTTTACTAACTGTGGTGTGGTGTGGTGTACTAACATGCTGGGCAAGACGTACGCTGTGTAGAGTCAAGTGTATCATTATTTGAGGGCGGAAGTTGCAGGACTTTGGCGGAAGTACCGCTGAAGGAAATTACGTTGACGCCTTACAAATCAGTTTACATTCTCCGTGAATGAAACAAGTGTTGTGATTGGTCGGAAAATATCGTATCCGGGGGAAATACATCTGATGGATGTTCCGGCCCGACACTTCCGCCGATACACTCTCTGCCTTAGGTCGTGACCAGGCTTATCCCTTCGCAGATGAGTAAGGCTGGGGCCGAGGCTACAGTAGCTAGTGGAACTAACAGTTGCAACCCACAGCGCCTAGAGAGCCTCCTATAGTGTCAACAACATCTCATCAGCCATCTTCCCCTATTGACTATAGCTGTCTCTGAGTCTCACAAGAGACAGTACGTGGGGGCTGTAGCATGCTACTTGGACACAGGCCGGGGTCTGATCATCCTTGGTCGGGTCGCCTGGAGGAGGGTGTCTGTTGTAAGACACAGAAACACCCAATGATCCCAGGTTTACATACACTGATGATGTGTCCAGGTTTGTGCAACAGTAGATGTTTAATTTACTTACCATAAGAAAAGACAATCACAATGATGAATGTGGTCCTGAATGACGTCAAGGGCATTGTTGGCAGCAACCGTGTCCAATTTAGGGCAGCTTCCGTAGTGAAGACTGTAGCCCTGCCAACCAGCATGGAGTTGTCTTTGAATTCTGTAAATACGTTTGTGGGAGAGAAAAGAAAATAGTATGTTATAAATGGTAAAATTGTGCATTTATATGGCGCTTTTATCCAAGGTGCTTTACATTTGCAAGGTGCGTCTTTCTCAAGGACACTTCGACAGTAACTCTGGGGGAGCCCGGGATCGAACTGCGGCCACTCTACCGGTGGCCAACCACTCTACCCCTGACCCACTGCTGCCCCTATGCTCTACTGTATGTTCTGATGATTACATAAAAGACATTAAAGGGGAAAAAATATATATATTGTATACGGTACCACTGAGTAAATTTAGCATAGGCCTATAATAGCGCAAGGCTGTTTTTTTTGTTGCACATTTTCACATAATATGGCCCAAACAAGGACACCAGGGTCAAAGTGGTTCATCTGGAACTGTTGAAAAGGTACAAGTCGTCCAAGTTCACCTGCCCTCTCTCACCAGGGTTTAAGTGCATGTCTACTGTCGGGTGCCCCAAGAGTTAGTGTGTGGAAGCGTCGGGGCGAATGATGCGCCAGGGCCCTTAGGGTGACTGACGGGGGCCCCAGTGCGAGGGCCAAATCCATCCCCCTGGCCTTGATCCGCCTTAGATCTGTGGGGTCAAGGTAAAGCCCAAAACAATGGCTCGCACACAGACCAATACACAAGCGTACTCATGTGTGACTGAGGAGGGCATATTAGGAATGCACGCTGCCTCTGTGTATGTGTGCGTCTGAAAGTACACAGAGAGAGAATGAGCTGGAGAGTGTGTGTGTGTGTGTGTGTGTGTGTGTGTGTGTGTGTGTGTGTGTGTGTGTGTGTGTGTGTGTGTGTGTGTGTGTGTGTGTGTGTGTGTGTGTTAGAGACAGAGAGAGAGAGAGAGAGAGACAGAGAGAGAAAATGTGTGTTGTTCAAGGATGTGAAATATTTATTCTTATTCGCTGAAGTTAGGCAGATCCTCAAAGTGAATAAAAACATAAGGTGGCAAATTGGGGAAAATGGGAACTAAATGAAAACTAAGCTATGATGATGATGATGACTAAGACTAAATATATTGACAATTTCGTCAACAAATAAAAACTAGAGGGACTAGTGGACAAGAGATCCAGTATAAGTAATTTTACACTTGGTTGCATGCAGAAAATAGTTCAAATTATGAGCTTGTAGATCGTCTCTTTTCAGCAAGTGTAAAATCAATCATTACGACGGCATCAAGGCCCGTGAAAATACATCTTAGTCGACGAAATCGACTGTATATTTAGTCGACTAAAACTAGACACTAAAACGTTCCAGGTGACTAAAATGTGACTAAAACTAAATGAAAACTATTCAAGAGAGACTATGACTGGCCTGGGCCATGGCTCAGCGGTCCAGGCACCTTGGCTGGCAATCCAGTCTGGCAGTGTGCCGCGGGTTCGACACCCGATCCCGACGGCCTTCACTGCATGTCTTCCCCCTCTCTCCCCAATTCCTGTCAGCCTATACTGTCTGTCCCTCCATAAAAAATATAAAATAAAGGCGAAAGCCACAAAAATAATTACTAAAACTTGCTGTCAAAATCAACACTGCTGCACGAGGACAGGAATCAGGGAATTTGGGACGACTCGCTCGGCGAACCGTGCACGTCTGTCCGTCACATGACGACGTGCACGCGTGTAATCTCCGCGCACTACCAGGGAGGTCCGCTTTGAAGGCTCCGTCGCCCACGCTGATCTGTAACGACACCCCATCTCGTCCCTTTCTCTCCGCCTCATCGTCAAAGTGTGCTCGTTGCTACGGCACCGCTTCGGTTCAAATACTGGACAGTGTAAGCTAATTAGGCCGCGGGGTCGTCGTGACGGCACTGAGAGCATTTGTTAACGATATTAAGTACAAATAAGTCCAAAGGTGTTTAAACTGGAATTTTGATACAATATAAACTCTTCTGGAACCCCCAAGGACCTGTGGTGGGGGTCCCTGGACCCCACTTTGATAGCTCTTTAAATACGCTGCACTGTCAAAGTGCCATTGACGGGTATATACTTTTAGTGAAATCCCAACGGTCATTTCTACAAGAACGTATAGCATATAGTTCCCAATGAAGACCACAACTGCCCACACAAGCAGTGGTTACTATAGGCAACATTTAAGATAGACTACTAGACCGCTTGGGCATCGGCCTACTCAGGAACGATACAAGGCGGGAACGATGCAAATTGGAAATCCACGCTCCACCAGGGGCCCGTTCCACGAAACTTGGATTAGAGATTAAGCCGGGATTTAACACATATCCTGGCTTAATATATCCTGGATCAGTGATTAACCGGTTTCATGAAAGCTGGTCTTGCCAGATTAACGTAACCAGTTAACCTGGATATGTTGAGGCTTGATTCGGTTTCATGAAAGTGATGCTACATTCGTTACCATGGAAACTAATGCTTTGGACCAGGCTAACAGCCAGGTTTAACCTAATCCTGATGTATTTACTGTTCATTAAGCAAGCAGTCAAACTGATCACAAACCAATGATGTTTTCCAGATTTATTCAATTATTATGGGTTTATGTTGCCTTATTTGTATCGGTCTGCATTAAAGGACTAATTTAAGCACTATATAAAATCAAATAACCAAAATATATAGGCTGCACAACATCATGACAGCTTGTGAGCTTGTAGATCAGCTGCTTTTGGTGAATGATCCCCATGAAATAGGTTTGCTGTCGTGCAAGTGCACGGTTAAGAAGAATTATTATATTATATTATTATTATTTTTTTTGTAAAAGTGAAAACCACTAAATATTACGATTACTCATTGTTTTACAACATATTGTAACGTTTCACCCACTACTAGTCCTACATACTTACACCTAGAAACCCCATTCAAACCTATTTAGGTTCATCCTACGGTGGACATGTGTGCCTGAAAAGGAATCTTTGAAATGTTTCATAGTTTTAGAAATATAGTGCTTTCAAATTTGAGACATTTATAGGCAGATAGTGGCACTTCAAAAAATCAATTTCACCTAGAAACTCCATTCACACTTTGTAAAATTCAGCTTACTGTGGAGACACATGCTGGAACTTTTTACTTTGAAATGTTTTGTAGTTTCTGAGTTATTTAACTTAAACGCCCAATGCATTCTCAATGGCAATAGCACAAACTTTGGCATGCTACATGAACCCATGACCCTCACCAGTCTGGCCCCTGTCTGGACAACAACCCTCTTCCCCAAAGGTAGCTCCCTCAGAGGAGGGAGTTATGGCCAAATATCACAATGCGACAATATCATTATGCTTACAATATTAAGAATTCTGTTTTAAGTTAATAGTAGTGGTAAAATGTTAACTATATTTTTGGGGTAGTTAATCATTCAGTCTATCCACTATGAGAGTATGTTCTCTCTTTAATTACAGCAGCAGTATTTATTTTAGAAGCTTAAGTCCTTGTATCAGTAAGTCTTGAATAGATTAGTAAAGATAATGAGATATACAGAAGGGGGCTGTAATGCAACTATTAAGGATGCAAACTGCCTTAAACCCCATGAAGAAGAAGGATCAGTAAATCTGTGATCCACATAATGGGTCTAGAGACAAAAAGCCAGACTGTCTATTAAACCAGGCTTGCTGATCCCGGCTCGCCAAATCCGCCAATTCTGAGCCTCGCTTGGCTTTAGTGGAACGGAATAAACCAGGCTGTAAAGATCAGGATTTTAAAAGCCTGGTTTTGGCCTATATCCTGGATTAGTTAATCCAAGATTCGTGAAACAGGGCCCTGGTTATACTTGGTTATATGTGTCTGTCTGTGTCCCTTTTGTGCCCATGTATGGAGATTTCTGTATCTGTCTGTCTGTGTCCCTTTTATGCCCATACATGGAGTTCCATGTCAGGCATGCTCAAATATGGAGTCCATGTCTATGATGTCAGTATATATGTCATATTGATGACATCAACCTAATTTGTTGTTTTACGAATATTTTTGGGGGGAGATATGAGATAATATGCCCATATATGGGTATATTAGTTGGCTTAGACTCTAAGCCTTAGAGGCTCGACCAACTTGACGCCGGGCGCGACACTCGCTCGGATCCTTGACAATTTGCTAGTTTGTGCGAGTTTTAAGTCAATCGTGGGACAGTTCTCAAGTGAACACACATTTTATTATATTATATATATATATATATATATATATATATATAATTTTTTTATTTAATTTTTTTTTGGGGGGGGGGGGAGTATATCTCTCAAGTCAAAAAAGTGTGGGCACCTCTGGCCTAGTGTATGCCCATACAGTATTGGCATAATATAGTCGACTATAGGCTGTATAGTTACATGTGAAATATATTGACCTATGCTATTAAAAGTGAAATGTTGCGGGCACACAGTTATCCAGTTATGGGGACATTTTAAGAACCGTTATAGAAACGTTTAATCGATTCATAGATGTATTAAATGTGGAAGGCTTTTGGACTCATATAGCTAACTTAGGTCACTTTGAGAGGGAGTGTGTGTGTGTGATGTGTGTGTGGTAGGGCCTAGCCTATGTTTGTATACAAACCCACGTCACTATGAGGCAAGGCCCCGCCCCCTCCTCGAACAGGGCTGATGCAATAGGAGGCAGCTTGTGACGGTGAGGTATAAAGAGTCTCGTCCAACCCTTCCTGTATTCAGACAACTGCTCATCATTCAACGGACTCACATCACCGCAGCATCTACACTGTTTCTGTTCTGGAGGAATTTTAACGCTTTTTTTACGATCACATCATTCCTGTTGTGCCTATAGTCTTATTGTATTGAGTTATACATAGAGCCTACTTGAAGAAGCCTGTTTTTCTTTTAATCCATTGAAATACATAGATGTAATTTTGGTCGTTATTT
The DNA here is from genome assembly GCF_963924005.1 of Protomyctophum bolini. NCBI lineage: Eukaryota > Metazoa > Chordata > Actinopteri > Myctophiformes > Myctophidae > Protomyctophum > Protomyctophum bolini. The sequence continues at coordinate 4,558,558 of NC_137884.1, read as the reverse complement.
GTAAATATATGCGTTTTCCTCTATAGAGTAAAAAAAAAAAAAAAAGCTTTTTTTGGAACATTTTTTTCTTCAAAGAGTTTGTCTGATCGATCATCTGCGTTTTGATCACAAGGAATTTACACTCAGACCCTCCCCATTTCATCAAAGGTAAGTTACCGGCAGCATCAGCTCACTCACTGACAACGCGCGCGCGCACACACACACACACACACACACACACACACACACACACACACACACACACACACACACACACACACACACACAGACATGTACACACACACACACACACACACACACACACACACACACACACACACACTGTGTGTCAACATTACACCGGATATATATTAGGAGGAAACGCGTGTATCCCCTTAATTGGTTATAATAAGCAATAACGTTATAATGAACGTATACACGGCCTAAAATACATAATTGTATCTTTATCTACGGCCTGGTTTTAAAACATATCACCTTACATAACCTCACACAGCCTATACAATACATACAGTGTCATTTCAGACCATATAGCTACCAGCTATAGGCCCGGCAATCAGGCTAGACGACATGTTCTCTCTATATACAAATGATTATTATCTTTGGGACTTATTTTTTTCATTAGGCATGGTGGTGCTGTGCTGTGTAACAGTGTAAGCCTATTTTTTTAATAGGCCTATGTTGTAGTAGGCCTACATTAGAGAGTTTATAGGCCATTAGACGCTCGTTCAACTAAATTAATAAATAATTAGTCTAAATGACAGTGATGCTGCAGTGTCGCCTATCTGTGATCCTCAGAAATGAAGAGTATAGGCCTATTATAGCTTCATAAGTGATATGATGAGTGTATGATAATATTGATAAAGTCTTGCGTGTAAATATCGATGTTATAAGTTCAATAAATATTGGAGTCAGAGAACTAAATGTAAAGAGCACCGGCTCTGCGGAAAACGACAGAGAGAAGCATCATTGCCCAGGCCATAATAGAGGAGCACGTGCCATTGTTTCCATCTGTGGAACCAGACGTGGAAATAATGTCATTAAAGCGATCTTTAAGGTCTTTTATATAGGCTATAATATAGCCTATCCCTTTGCTGACAGACAGTATAGGCCCTAAAACAAAAAAAAACTAAACTCCATTTATTGACATTTGGGGAGTTCACGCCCTAGCTGTGAGAGGGGCGTCAATGCTATATTTATTTTATTATATTTAAATAATAATAAACAAATGAGCCTATATGGGCTACACTTTGACTTTAGACACTGAAATGAAATATGTGTCCGAGACGCCTATATTTTGAGCGCAAAGTCAATGGAGCCACACAATGCGGTTTTTGTGTGTGTGTGTGTGTGTGTGTGTGTGTGTGTGTGTGTCATGTCATGCACGCTGTCTGTGTGTGTGAGATGCGCGCTATAGAGTCAGATGCCGGCTCTCTGGTATTTTTCCACTGCCGATGAGTCACCCCCCTCCTTCCAAAACGCGGTGGTCACGTGGTGTCAGATTTATGAGGTGGGCTGCGGCTCCGCTCTGTATAATATTGATTATTCTAAGAGGGCTAACAGTCTGCATATTATCATAGATATTATATAGGTGCATGACGCAGGTCTGGAACGGTGGCATAGTCTAAAAAACAGTGGTACCCCCAAATTGACACTTATTATACTATAGCCAACGGACCCCCATTTGAAAAGATATGCCAGGGACCCCCCATATTGAGAAGATTTGGGCTCTAGCAGTGACTCTCAGCCATTTTAATTTCAAGGACCCCGCAGTATGACCTGAATTAGGCTACGGACCGCCATTTAATGGCATTTCTATCTCTGGGACCCCAATGTGTATTTTGTAAAAAAAAAAAAAAAAAAAAAAAAAAAGTCAATGTTCATTTAACTCTGAGACTGTACAAATGATTCAATTTGCACACTCTCAGAGTTACACACCCATAAGGGTCCATTTGGTTCCGAATCCTAGCTGGGGACCCCCTGGAACTCCCTTCTCAAGGACCCCTGGGGGGTCCCCAGACACCACTTCTAAAACACGTTAAGACAAACAACGCACCCCCGCAGATGAACCGACTTCATTATTATTCACGTTCCTCATTTGTGTGGGACGCTAGCCCCTCCTATATGTCCAGCTTTTGGTGTAGCCTACTGTATAATGTGCAGTTGCTACACAAACATTACATTCCCATTAACAATGAATGGACAATTTTACGTCAGTGTCATGATGATGACATGACGCAAATTGTCATTGGCCGGAATGAGATGTGCCATGACAAGAGGGCCCCTCAATTCATGAAACAACCTAATTTTTACGTGCATATAACAGCATGAAAGAACCTAATTTTGTACGTGTATAGCAGCATGAAAGAACCTCATTTTTACGTGTCTATCCAGGATGAAACAACCTACTATCAAGACAGAGATGAGTAGCTTCAACATCAATCCGGATGAAGACAGCAGCTGCAGCTCCAACAGCAACGAGTACACGTACCACCAGGACTGCCCTAAAAAGATCCCTCTGAGCAGGTACCTGAGCCCGGTTCCTAAGATAGAGATAGATGGATAGGTTTATTTGTCATTTTTACAACTGTAAACAGCAGAAAAACGAAATTTCGATGTGCTAGTGCAAAAAAAAGACCCCTCTGAGCAGGTACCTGAGCCCGGTTCCTAAAAAGATCCCTCTGAGCAGGTACCTGAGCCCGGTTCCTAAAAAGATCCCGCCCGGTTCCTAAAAAGAGACAATTTCTTTGTTAGCCGATACCATAAATACAGATACCAGTGTTGTGATCTCGTGTTGTGTTTGTAGCCATCTAGCTATCTCGTGTTGTGTTTATAGCCGTGACTCCTCACTCAAATGTGCATTTGCAGTTTTGGCAACTCGAAAGCAAACTCCAACATGCCCCAACATTTAATTTACCTGACATAGTGTCAACCCCTTACCCCTGCTTCGGATCGGTGCTTAGACTGGCATCTTCGCCGATACCGATATGACCCGATATGACTATCGGGACATCTCTAGTACTCTGAGCAGGTACACCTGAGCCCGGTTCCTGTGCCCCAAAAATATAAAACCACACAACATTCCAACATAATGTCACATTTAGATGTAGACATAGCATTCTATAGTGTAGCCTATATACTTATAGTTTCATTGTACTGTCAGATGCATGTTGGCTTCTTATAGTTTACTTCTGATCCTTGATGGCCATTTCTATGCATTTGAAGCATTACCTGGTGTTGTTCTTGCTTACTGTAAAAGTGGCTCTGGAGTAAGAGCGTCTGCTAAATGCCTAAATTGTATGTCAAACCTCACTGGAGAAAAAAAAGCTAAACTGTCGTGTTTATGCTGTCTTTGTGTGTGTGTGTGTGTGTGTGTGTGTGTGTGTGTGTGTGTGTGTGTGTGTGTGTGTGTGTGTGTGTGTGTGTGCGTGCGCGCATGTTAATAGCCAATACCACCCTGACATCGATGCAGAGAACCAGAACTTCCTTCCGGGGCAAAACCTTGGCAAGAAGAAGTATGAGACGGAATATGTAAGTGCACCGTCATTCTCTCTAACGTTTTTATATAAGTGCACCGTCATCCTCTGTAATGTTTTTAACATAGTTTAGCAAATGTTATAAAACCACATTATTCTACTTGCACTGCTTGTTTCTAATGTGATTTGGCGCTCCCTCCCTCCCTCCAGCACCAGGGCACTGCGTCCTTCGGGATGTCAGTCTTCAACCTCGGAAACGCTATCATGGGCAGCGGCATCCTGGGCCTGTCCTATGCCATGGCCAACACTGGCATCGCACTCTTTGTGTGAGTATATTACATCTTTAAGTAATAATCTAATTAAAAAAAATCCAGTGAGACTATCACATCCAAATGATGTGTTCGCTGGGTGTTTTCTACAGAGCGCGCCCCCCCCCCCCCCCCCCCCCCCCCCCCCCTGTTGGGCACAACATGCATTTTTACACTATGGTGAATTGCACTGTATTAGATCAGGGGTTCCCCAAACGTTTCAGGTCGAGACCCTTAACCCATTCTGACCTGAGATCAGATTCATACGAGGTTTCCGCTGGACACACACTGGTCTGATTAACCCATTCTGACCTGAGATCAGATTCTAAAAAATGTCAGTCGTTCTTCGATTTTTACAAAAATAGCAGACCTACAAGCTCGTATCGCGCCACTCGGTGGCGCGCTATGAGCTTGTAGATCTGCTATTTTTCAATAGCTAAAGCATAACATGATGCTAACACCAATATGGGTTCCCGTTCAGAATGGGTTAAAGTGAAATGAGCTCTTTGACTCAAAATATTGAAAACGGCAGATCTACAAGCTGTATAGGTCGGCTATTTTCACTACTTCTTAAATATTTGGTTTTCTAATTCATGGAATGTATTAAGATTTGTCTTTGATTTCGTCATGAAATTACTGAAAAGAAATCATTTAATTTTGTTTCATGAAAATGTTTGCTTTTCCCAGTAATGAATTTGAAAATGTTTTGAAATAATAATTAAAAACAAAATGCAGGAAATGAAAAATAAAGGTTCCACAATCGGGGTCCCTTAACCCACTGTTTGGTGACCAGTGCACTCTTAGTGAAGTGCACTAATAATATAGTGAAGTGTGTATAGTAGGGTCAGCGAGCGAGGTGTTACTACTACCGCACTCTAACACAATCAGCTTACTCCCTCTTAAGACCTTTATACCTGATTCACTCTCTGTGTGCTCAAGCAAAACCACAGAGTGGTCACCAGTTAGTGTCCAGGGATGTTTTTACTTTCTAAACGCAATATATATACTCTTGAATTTTCCGCGTTCCCCTCGATGTGGCCGTGTTTACAAACACCGGGAGAGGTAATGTGAGCAGTGTGCGGTTCGACGGACGTGTGGCCGGGGGGGGGGGGGGGGGCATACAACGAGACACGCACAAAGCACCACCGAGAGAGAGAGAGAGAGAGAGAGAGAGAGGGGAAGCCGCTTAGTGGCCGTAATCCCCCCGCTGCATTGGAGCCAGAGTTATACAAATTAGCCCAAGAGGTACGGTGGTACAGTCATGCTTCGCACATGAGATCATGCATGGAGCCAACAGGCTGGCCCGGCCAGTTGTCAGCCGCCAACTCTAATTAGGGCTCTCTCTCTCTCTCTCTCACAGAGTTTGGGAGGGGCCGTCGCCTCATGGAAAAGTTCCACGTTGAGAGGCCATTGAATTTAGGAACGTTTCAAAAATGTAGGGCAGGAGATTAGGGGCTTCTTTCTGTATAGCTCAGAAGCTATTCCATACGGAAGTTCTCAACGAAAAGACAAATGCAGTAGTTCAGGGCGGATATTATGTCAACATTCCTAACTATTTAAAAAGGTCTCATGGTGGCCGCTAGCAATCTGCCTCACAAACAAGAGAACAAATTGACTTTTCTTTTAAGGTCGCGCTGGGTGTATTTGATCAGTCACTGGCACTGCACCCGAGGCGATAAGATAGAAATGACGTAGTATAAGTCAGAGGCGGGTTTAGATCGGGGCTAGCTGAGCACGGCCGACAAAGCCTCGGACCCTCGGGTGGCCGTGGTTTTCCAGTGGCCCCGTGTTTGGATCCCTCGCATTGTGCCGCGCACACGCTTACTGCAAATTCCCAGGAGGTGCAGTGCGTCTGTATTATTTTGCCCCGTGGTGGCTCACATTTCTGGGAGATTAGTTTTCATTCAGTGCTCATTCCCAGGAAAATGGAGAGGAGAGGTGGGGGAGGGAGGGGGGTGTCCATTGTCCTGTTAACGTTTACCGATGCAGTTTGTATCATAACTGTGACGCACAAGGTTGTTTTTGTTTGCACTGATGATCAGATGATCGCGGATGAAAGACTGACCGCGTGAAGGTCATTTACACTGGGCCGTCTGTGTGTTACATAAGAGAAAAAAAAGAATAATACGTTGCAGTTTTATACCATAAAATCTCCTATCCAGTATCTGTGGGGGAGGGGGTGTATCACCTTTCACATCAAAGTACAGGACATGTGTGAAGCACGGGATGCCGACAAGGAGTATGTACACTAGAAATGTGAAACCGAAGGGCTACAGCTGACCTTGGGTGTGGTCTGTTGTCGTTGTGTTTGTTTACCGTGGGGTTAGAACAATACATTTGTTATTGAACTGGCCTTGCACTTCAATGGGTCTCCAGTGTATCGACGGAGGGGAGTCGGTACAGGATTAGCCCTCGAGTGCGAAATGTTGACACCGCTGTAATAATAAGGGGCCGCCGTGTGCTCGATCAGCACAAACCTGTGCTCGTTATGTGTGAAGTCAAGTGTTCATGTGGGTTCGTGTGGTGATTTTCATCGAATGTCACACTAAATCATGGTATTTTTGTTATTGTTTCGTTACAGGATTCTCCTGGTTTCTGTTGCGATCTTCTCTCTATATTCAGTGCACTTGCTGCTGAAGACAGCCAGTGAAGGAGGTGAGTGCGTGTGTGTGTGTGTGTGTGTGTGTGTGTGTGTGTGTGTGTGTGTGTGTGTGTGTGTGTGTGTGTGTGTGTCAAATGTGTCTTAACAATCTATTACAATCATTAGTACGTGTGTTTATGTGTTTATAGTATATACCGGGTACTTTAGTAAAATCCTGTGTGCACTCTCAGAGTGAAATTAAGGATGAATGACTTTTTAACGTTTCTTTTTTTGTGTCTTTGTACACTCACAGAGTCACTGGTGTATGAAGAGCTTGGTTACAAAGCCTTCGGCATGACGGGGAAGCTGGCCGCCTCCATCTCCATCACCATGCAGAACATTGGAGGTGAGAACTGAGTCTAACCTGCGTCTGGACTAACCCAGTGGTTTTTGCATACCAAAAGGTCCATTATTTATTTGGCATTTGAGCCACGGACGGCCATTTGTTGACATTTATCCTCTCAGGCCCAAACTAATGAATGGTTTCTATATCGTCGGATAAGATTTTGTCCACAATTCCATGGTTTATTGATGTGGCACTGGTACAGTCGGGTACCATATATAGGAGAGATAACAGGCAAACGCAAAAATAACAATAACAATTCTTCTACATTCACTAATTGAATAATTGAACTCTTGGGAGTGTAAAATGAAACCAAATGGACCCGCACGGGACCCGCAATATTTGGATCCGAGATGTGGTGGAGTAGAAGTAAAAGTACTGGAATTTGGAAATACTCCAGTCGAGTAAAAGTGCAGTAACACTTAGGTTTTTACTTAAGTACAGTACTTTCCACTCAACTTCCATTTCTTCTCATCCTCCACAATGTGCTTCTCATTTTTTTTGTATTCCTAACTTATTCCTAGCTTATTTACAGTAAAGGTCCCAGTATGTTTATGCGAATGGATATTATGTCTGTCTAAAATGGATCGGTTGGGAGGGGGGGGGGAAACATGCCAGAGATCCCAGCCAGTGATGTCAAAGCTGGAAAACAGCGTGTCTGTGTTTTCGGGGTGAACGACGGGGCTTCCCATAAAACGCCTGAGTCATACCACATGCTTGTGTCAAGAATGTCCCTCGGAGCAACTTAGCCTTATATATTGCCAAATATATCAGCGGCCCCTTATACTTATTCTGTGTTCACCACCACCTCAGAAACCGTGTTTTCCCCTCTAATATGTTGTGAGCTTTGTATGTTGTGAGTTTTGAAAAATGTTCTGAAACGCTTGAGAATTTAATGCCCTGTATATAACGACACGCTGACGCAATTATACAAACTAACCGTGGTGCCATTGTTTCTTGTTTTTTGCAGCCATGTCAAGCTACCTCTACATTGTCAAATATGAGCTCCCTATTGTCATCATATCCTTCACAGGAGCCAGCAAAGAGTAAGTGATTATGTGTGTGTGTGTGTGTGTGTGTGTGTGTGTGTGTGTGTTGTTCGTTTGCGTGTCTTTTGGGTAAATGTCGAGCGCACAAAGTGAAATAAAAAAAAGAGTGCCCGCCCGGCAAAATGGCCGCGAGTTGTTTTCGAGTGCCGAGCGGCGCATGTTGGAAGGTGAAGCAGCGTCTTTGTTGTCCCTCCGTTTGGATAGGGAGGCGAGGAGGGGTGGGTGGGGTGGTGTTGGGGGGGCACTCGGAGCGGCTCGCTCAAAGGCTCCTTTTAGAAGGAGGCATCTGGAAGTACCAGCATGGAGACAGAGCCCAGGATGAGCTCACTAAGCCATTCAGACCTGCAGACCAGATTCTACTGAAGGTCTTCTAAATCCTAAATAGCCTACAGTTTTCAGAAAAATCTAATCAGTGGTAGGGTAGGCCTACTCCTTGAATCCTTTTCATGTCAAGGACGCCCGGAATTATCTGAATTTGGTCACGGACTCCGGACCCCCCCCCCCCCCCCCCCCTTCTGAAAATATGTTGCTCCAGGGACCTCTTGAGTTAAAACGTTCGCCGTTAAAGAAAGAAAGAATACATTATATTCAAAGATCTGCGGCACATTTTCACGATCTTTCAAAGACATAGCAGATCTACAACAAGCTTATATAGATCTGCTGCTTTTTCCAACAGCTAAAGTTTAACATAATGGTTGAAGTGGTTAAATGCTATAAGGGTCTAAATGGGCTAAGAGACCTCAGTCCCGCCATGAAACATTGATGTGGTTTTCCTGCCATCGCACATACAGTTCCACCCACTAAGTGCTTTTCTCTCTCTCTCTCTCTCTCTCTCTCTCTCTTCTTTTTTTTGCGTGCACTGCAGCATTCTTTTTTTTTCTCCATGGATACGTTCTTTCCAACTAAATGCCGGAATTAGATTTAAAATGAAATACAAGACAGGAAAGCATATATACAAGTGGGAGGAATCGTGGGAACGTGACATTTGTAGACATAATAGCCGACACGTTTCGGCTGGTTTGAGCTACAAAAGCTATTGACAAATAGCTAATGTCAATCGTGAAAATGTGTCGCAAATGTGTGGATATATATTCTTTCAGAGCGAACGTTTTTAACTCAAATATTGTATTCTGGCGGTGGGGTCCCTGGAACTACATATTTTCACATGGGGGGTCCTTAACATGAAAAAGCACCACTGACATAGAAACATGGGTTTTTCAGAAAACCTATAGGCCTCAGGTCTAAATGGGTAAATATTGTTATGAATAGGGATGGTAGGTTGACGTGCTGTTGTTGTTGTTGTTGTTCTGTCTATGTTACTTACAGTGAATGGTATACTAATGTTATATATCTGTGTATGTTACAGTGAAATATGGTACACTAATGGAGACTATTTGGTGCTGATTGTGACCGTGATCATTATTCTGCCCCTCTCACTACTGAAGAACCTAGGTAAGCAGTGTGTGTGTGTGTGTGTGTGTGTGTGTGTGTGTGTGTGTGTGTGTGTGTGTGTGTGTGTGTCCACATGCTTGCATCAGAGTTACACAAAGCGGATGCCTGTGCAAATACTTGTGTAGGGGGCGAGGCAGCTGAAGCAACACGTGTGTGTGTGTGTGTGTGTGTGTGTGTGTGTGTGTGTGTGTGTGTGTGTGTGTGTGTGTGTGTGTGCGAAACCTGTAAATGGGTTGGAGTGTGGTAGCCTAAGCGTTAAAAATAAAACACTTTGGGGCTAGTAAAAAAGAAGAAAATGCAAGAATTCTCTTGAAAATGTAGCGCTGCCCTCTCTCTCTCACAGCATGCTGCCGTTTTAACGAACGCTCTCTCTCTCTCTCTCTCTCTCTCTCGTCTCTCTCCTTCAGGATACCTGGGCTACACCAGCGGGTTCTCCCTCCTCTGCATGGTGTTCTTTGTGATTGTGGTGAGTAAAAGACCCTCCACGCTCACATGCACGCAACGCACACGCACGCACTGCATTGTGTGCATCCCGTCCTCTTGGTTGCCATGGCGACCGATGATAAATAGGAAGTGGCGTGTTATTAGCTCACTTGTCTGTCTGACCATGCTTTTCCTGTGATGTCACATATTAGACGGGGGGGCTGGGTGTGGGGGGGGTGCATTGGCAGGTTAACAATGTTGGAAAAAGTACTCAAATGTTTTCAAGTGTCAATACTGCAATGTAGAAATTCTCTGTTACAAGTAAAGTTACTGGTATTCAAAATTGGACAAACGCTCTTAACTCCATTGGACCCTCAAACTGTCTGCTAAAGCAGCTAACTCCACCACCTCTCCCCATCTCATGCAAGTAATTGGCAATACCTATATAAAGTCACAATACCGACTTTGATGAAGGTTTTCTTAATTTCCTGAAGAATGTAGAGACATGCAGAAATGTCTTTGCTTAGATAATATACAAAACAGTAGCTATATTGAACTCAACGATGTCCTGTCCTTCATGTGTGTGTAGGTCATTTACAAGAGGTTCCAGATCCCGTGCCCTTTTGAGAGAGTGGACAACTCAACGTTGAGCAAATCAGCGTGTGTAGTGAACGCCACCTTGTCCATACTACTGTCCAACACCACGGTGGGGGACTACAGCGACGACTGCTGCACGCCAAAATACTTTGTCTACAACTCTAAGGTAATGAAAGTTCCACCCGAGGTGCAAGCCTGTGTCAGAAACGTTGCTCGTATTTGGCTACAGACCCCCCCCCCCCCCCCATCTGAAAATAAGTTGTTCCAGGGACCTCCCCAGAAGCAAATATTTTAGTTAAAACGTTTGCTGTGAAAGAATACAGTATATATTCAAAGATTTGCGCTACATTTTCACGATAAAGAAAAGAATAGCAGATCCACAAGCCTGTATGAGCTTGTAGATCTGCTATTTTTCAACAGCTAAAAGTTTAAAATATCTCGGGGTAACTCTCGGGCAGCAAAGCTCCCCCCGAGGTGCAAGCTCGTGTCAGAAACGTCGCTGTGTGACAGACGTGTTGCAACGTGTAACACACAGCGATATCGTGTTATTTCGGAAGGCCGTTGAAAACGTATCCATTGTTCTTTGTAACGCGGATTACGTTACACGACGAGTCGTCTGTATACACTTCATCTTCGACTTTGTGGCTGACATTTTATACTGTATGGTCGTTGTTGCTTTGTTTCAGACCGTGTACGCAGTGCCCATCCTGACATTCGCCTTCGTCTGCCACCCTGCCATCCTGCCCATGTACGAGGAACTGAAAGAGTGAGTGTCTTTTTCCTGTCTAGCGCACGCATGCACGCAAACGCACACACACATCCTTACCCAAACCCAAACATTACTAGCTTTGTGTGTGTGTGTGTGTGTGTGTGTGTGTGTGTGTGTGTGTGTGTTTGCTTTTCAAACAATAGTTGGACGTCACAGGCAACCTTCTAGTTAGACAACAGGAAAGTGTTGAGTCTAACCTATCTGAGACCATATTCTAGAAATGTCTTGTCTGGAAAAACCTGTTTCTATATCAGTGGTTCTCGAACTATTTCATGCCAAGGACCCCAAAAAATATATGAATTTGGCCGCCGACCCCATCTGCAAATATGTTGTTTCAGGGACCCCCCCCCCCCCCCCCCCCCAGCAGCAAAGATATGAGTTAAAAACGTTCGCTATATAAAGAATATATATTCAAAGATATGCACACGTTTTGACTATTTTTCAAAAATTGCAAATCTACAAGCTCGTAGATTTGAGCTTGTGATCTTGCTATTTTTCAACAGCTAAAGTATAAAATAATGGTTTAAAGTGGTTGAAAGCTAAACGTGACACAGATGCTGTTCCAGGTCTCAATGGGCTAAAACCTCTCCCTCTTCCATCTCCTCTCCTCTCCTCTCACCTCTTCCAGTCGCTCCCGCAGAAAGATGCAGGGCGTCGCCAACGTATCCTTCCTGGCCATGTTCATCATGTACCTGCTGGCAGCGCTGTTCGGATACCTCACCTTCAACCGTGAGTCTTCTTCTTCTTACAAAAGGCACTGCAAACTGCAGCTCAAATGAAAAGAAAGAGAATGTGTCACTGTACATTTTGCACATACTGTACACGAAATGTTGTAATCTGCATTGAAGCCATCCCAACTATCGGGAGCAGTAGATGATTGATGTGACATCACATTAGCAGTTAAGAGTGATCAAATAATACGTCTAATATATAATATTTTTATGATTAAGCATCCAGTGTACCAGTGTTGCTCAGTGTTCAAATAATGATGTTGTGGCAGGGACCCCCATAGAAGATTTGTCAACATTATTTTGACAACATTATTTGAAAATATCTGATCTATAAGTTCACAGCGTGCCCAAACAAACTGAAATAATAAATAGGCCTTAAGTATTGAAACCCTGTTTAAACCTGTAACCTGTCAACTTAAGGACCCCACTTTGAGAACCAGTGTACTACATACGTATACGATATTAAACCAGTGGACCACTATCAGTGTTCATACATTATTGACTTCACATAGTGTTGGACGAATGCCAACACTTTAGGAAGTGCAGTGTAGTAGATTCATTGACTCCCTCCAATGTACGGGTCACATTCGGCCACATTCGGCTGTCCTTGGAACGACCCGATTGCAAAACTTCAGACAAAGTTTGCAGGAGTCACAATGGGTTCCAAAGTAAACAAAAAAAAGGATATCAGTAGCTTCTTCCAAATGTTTTGGGGACTGTGTGCGTGCGTGCGTGTGTGTGTGTGCGTGCGTGTGTGTGTGGGGGGGGTGTCTGTTATGTAAGCCTGATGTGATAATAAAACAGCTGTGCCCGTGATGTGCCTGTGAGCTGTGTGGCGTTTTGCGGGTGTTTGTTGTGGCAGGAACATCCTGATACTGTACGTGTGTGCAGACGTGTTCCTAGAAATGTAAACTGGTTATGCAAGGTCAGATAGTGAGGAGGAAGAGAAAAAAAACGTTCTCAGCCGACAAAGTGGGCAAAAAACCTGGTGTTCGTGAGAAACTCACAAGTACACCCAACTTGACCCAAGATAGCTGATGGAAAACCATTCAAGATAGCTGATGGAAAACGATAACTTATTTAGCCAGGGTCAAGTAGTACACTGCATGTAGGGTACCAGGTGGAAATAAATTAGATAATCACAGGGGGGAAAAGTAATATTTGCCAGATAATTAAGCTTTACAGACTGTAGATGCCGTTGTCCGGATGGGACACACTCATCCATGTTTTAATCTAGCTCTGACGAGGACAGTTACATTCCAAACCAACAACAATGTGTCGTAGAACCTAGGGTTCCTTGAGGGAGTTCCAGGGGGTCCACAGATAAATGATAGATAGTTAGGACTTAGGAGCCAAATAAACCTTTATAGGTCTGTAACTCGGTAGGTCTGTCAAACTGGGGGGGGGGGGGTCCTTGAAATTAAAATGCCACTGCTAGATTTGTACAAATCTTCTCTTATGGGGCGTCCCTGGCATATCTCTTCAACTAGCTTATATATTTTGCAGCAGCTACAAATGTTGGATGTATCTTTGTATCTTGATGTCGCTGGCTTCCATTGACTATGAATGGTAGTCTGTATCTTCTTTGCATCTGCCCATGTGAGCGCACCAGAGGGCATCTTGTGACGTCTGTCTCTCCTCTCCCTTTCCCGTGCAGTGAACGTGGAGCCAGAGCTGCTCCATACTTACTCCAATGTGAAAGGGACCGGTGTGATCCTGCTGATCGTTCGCCTGGCCGTGCTCACCGCCGTCACACTCACTGTCCCCGTGGTGCTGTTCCCCGTAAGTAGTAGCCTGGAAACCAGACAAATGCCACAGGACAAAAAATAATCCATGTTGAGATTGGTCTGGCTCACCCCAGAGTTGTGGGTGACAAATCAGAGCCCATTATTCAAAGTGAGACTTCTATCTACGCAGTAATATTAGCCTGGCCACGCCGAGAGAAATGTGTCACAAATCACCTTTTTGACAAATTTAGTAGAATCCAAATAAGAACATAAAAATAAAAAAAACAATCTAAAATTTGGCACGGACAAGACCAAGTCTTTGCCACGGACATATTTGTCCATGTACGGACATGGTTGGTGACCTCCAAGTAGAAGTGATTTAGCACTTTATGACAATATTTATATTGTTCAAAACATCTGTAATTTGTGGTCTATAGGACTCTCTAGTTTTTACTTATTATTCTCAATTTGTGAAATCATAATAATACCCGTACAGTCTATATTTCAGTATATTCCATAGCACAGTGACAAGCATACATACATGGCTGAATTAAGACTCCTGACCCATTTTCTCTGTCTCTTTTGTCCAGATCCGTACCTCTGTCAACGCCCTGCTGTGTGCGTCCAAGGAGTTCAGCTGGATCCGTCACACCGCCATCACCATCATCCTTCTGGCCGGAACCAACCTTTTGGTCATCTTCGTCCCCACCATCAGGGATATATTTGGCTTCGTTGGTGAGTGTGTGTGTGTGTGTGTGTGTGTGTGTGTGTGTGTGTGTGTGTGTGTGTGTGTGTGTGTGTGTGTGTGTGATGGGAGAGGAATTGAAGTGCAGAGGGAGAATGCATTACTGTATGTTGCATCACGCTGTAGCGTGCTAATGCCATTGTTAAAACGACTGTCCTTTCCTTACCCAGGTGCCTCGGCTGCAGCCATGCTCATCTTTATCCTGCCGTCGGCGTTCTACATCAAACTGGTCAAGAAGGAATCCATGAAGTCTGTGCAGAAAATTGGGGTAAGAAGAACGAAAAGTTCTTTAGACTTATAGAACCGCGGCACCGCAAACTGAATTTGCAGGATTTCGATTTTTTTTTTTTAAACACAAATTTGGTGACCTATTCACAGCATGTTATGCCGATGGTGGTCAAGTCCGACCTCCCGTTAGTCCGACCTATGTGGCCGGTTAAGACTGAGGTTAGGGTTAGTGACCTATGTGGCCGGTTAAGACTGAGGTTAGGGTTAGTGACCTATGTGGCCGGTTAAGACTGAGGTTAGGGTTAGTGACCTATGTGGCCGGTTAAGACTGAGGTTAGGGTTAGTGACCTATGTGGCCGGTTAAGACTGAGGTTAGGGTTAGTGACCTACAGTATGTGGCCGGTTAAGACTGAGGTTAGGGTTAGTGACCTATGTGGCCGGTTAAGACTGAGGTTAGGGTTAGTGACCTACAGTATGTGGCCGGTTAAGACTGAGGTTAGGGTTAGTGACCTATGTGGCCGGTTAAGACTGAGGTTAGGGTTAGTGACCTATGTGGCCGGTTAAGACTGAGGTTAGGGTTAGTGACCTACAGTATGTGGCCGGTTAAGACGGAGGTCAGGGTTAGGGATAGTGTTAGTTCGGAAATTATGGGAGGTCGGAAATATTGAGAGGTTGGAATAATGACGTTGTTATTTTTGGTCCACTCTCTAGGCCACCATCTTCCTGATCTGCGGCTTCTTCGTGATGATCGGCAGCATGACGCTCATCATTCTGGACTGGATAAACAACGCCAACTCCTCCTCGGAAGCCTCCGGCAGCCCCGCGATCCCACACTAAACGTGACCCCGGTGCCGCCGCTCGCCTGGCCTGCCTGGGGCAGAGCAGCCGCGACAGCAGTGCTAAAAGCAGTGCTACGTTGCAAAAAAAGAACAAAACCTAAAGACTTATAAAAGACTGCACCCCACGACGAGGAAGAGAGGACGTCACGGAAAGAAGGACAAATATTGAACAACAAGTAAAAACAAAACAAAATGCTCAGCTTCAACACCTGAGCAATAGACCATGCCATTCTGAGAGAATGTATTCTAACTTTGTACAGTATGCTGTTTTTAGACCACAAAGATGGTGTGTTTTTTTTGCTTGTTTTATTTTTATTTTCCTTTTTACGGTTAACTCTTTGTTTTGTTATTGTTCTTCGGTTACGTTTTTTCTTTTTGTTCTCTCAACGTTACTTTTTTTGTAGTTTATGGTACACGTTTTAAAAGCAAACAAACAAAAAACAATTGAAGGTGCCTCAAGGACAAGGACGACTTATTGGTCATAGCGATTCAACTGCAGCTTATATTAAGGTACGGTGAGTGTGTGTGTTTGTGTGTGTGTTTGTGTCAACTGTGACTGGCTGTCATCTAAAAAATGCTCAGCAACTGATTCTAACCGTACGAGAAATGTGAACCTCCCGACAGAGACTGACTAGAGGCAATAGACTTGAAAGTAGATTCTACTCAAAGGGCAATTAAGTTCCTTCTGTTATTCTTTTTGGTTGTTTTTGCCAAAAAAAAAAAAAACGTATTTGTAAAATATCTTTGTATATTGAAAAGCACTTACCATTCAGCACACTTGTGAAGAAGAAGAAGAAATGGTCATTGTCATGGATTAGGCCCACTAGAATGCCTATCAGTATTTGTACCAAGGCTTTGTGACCTTGCTTAAATAGTGTCAGCTTTTACTTGTAAAATTGCATAGTGTCATTCAACAACAAAAAAACCTGCCTTCTCAACCCAACACTGGGAGCTGCGAAATATCGAATGGAGTCTCTTCAAAACTGTATTTACTCATCATCTACTGAAGACCATGTTGGAAGGTGTGTGTGTGTGCAGCCAACAACACTACTGCTTAAAAGCCAAATTTATACTCCGTAGCATGATGCTCGCCAAAAGCAACCGTGATCGTCAAGCTATGACGATGGGTTCTCGTCGGCAAGCGACACTGCTGCGCGACGGATTATAAATGAAGCTTTATAGAGATCTGAGGTGTCTTTACGTCCCCCCAGGTCCAACTCCCTTACAGTAGGGGATAATTATGTACAAAAAAATGTTTTTTTCTTCATGGGAGAATACTTGGATTTTGACCACATGCAGTGGTTATAATAATGTATCTTATCTGTTGGAACTCACGGAACAATGTAGGCTATAGGCTACTCCCCCCCGGCAGCAAGGCCGCACACAACCAAATACATTGTCGATTGTTACATGAAATGACTTCCGACTTCCATCGCAAAGCTTTGGGACGGCGTCACATTTTCAGTGTTTTTTTTTGTGTTTTTTCCCATATGGATTTGCAGATTTGTGCTTTATAAATGTACCACCGGTAAAACTTGAGAGCTTGGCGAGGACGAGGGCTTTGACTGCTCGACAAACTTGTCACGTCCCACGGGCCTGTCACCTTGTTTGTGGCGGCTCACAGTGCTTCCACCGCTAACTTAAAAAGACATCATTCAAGCTGTTATTGTCCAACTATTTATGGAAAACCATGAAATCAATGTAATTTAATCTATTTTACTATATTTATATATTGTATGTGTATATATATGTATATATCTATTGAGTTTAAAGTGTACATACGCTTTTTTGTGACTTTTTTTTTGTTTTGTTGCTATTTTAACACATTGGAAGTGTAAACAAAAAAGAAGATGGTGTATTATTCTGTTCATTGATTTTTAGCCTCAAAGCTTTCGTCTCTGATACCATTGACTAAGTTGGCCCCACTTTGCTGATATTGTGAAAAGCCCATGTTCGTTGTGGAAGCTATATACCAACCCAGCGGTGGTTAGTTAGTCTGTGTAGACACACACGCCTTGGTTTTTTTAAATTGTTTTTCTGCCCCTGAAAGTAATATCCTATACCAACTGTATGACACCACCACGTTACCCAAGCGCACATCTTCGAGGGTGACCACGGTCATCATCTCGTGACCTCAGGATCAAAGAGAGGGCGTCGCCCACCAGTGTTACACTCTTGTTTCAATGAAACACTATGTACATCCTGTAATTATTGTCCAATTAAAAAAGTCAAAGATAATCTCTGACATCTTACCCCTTGCGTTGGTGTTTTTTCTTTGGGGTCACGGTGTCACAGCATTGTGGTGGTGGTGGTGGGTGGTGCATGCCAGCGTGCCAGGTCAGTGAGTGAGAACCAGGTCAAATGCTCAACCGCAAAACCGAGTCTCGGGCGCTTCTGTCCTGATTTGGGAAGAGATTAAAACACAGAGAAAACTCAGCGAAACATCACAAATGAAACCAATAGGCCTACTGTTTGACTACAAACTACAAAGTTTGCATTCAGTAGGTATCTAATTATACCCAAAGAGAGTGGCCCTATCTTTCGAAACCCCTTACCCCTTATCTTCTTTGCCTTTTTTACCATTTTGAAATACATTTTTAAATTGTTCAACTAGCCTATCTACATCGACATGTTGTGAGCTTGTAGATCGGCTATATAGAATAAGGGATGGTGCAAGATATAGCCCTATAGGGTTAATCAGTTGTGAAACAACTACAATCAACTAGTATGAATGCAATGGCTGCCACAATCTCTTTCTGTAGAAATGTCGTAAAATGTTGCAAATTCACTGATCTTAAATATATAAAACATATTCCAAATGCACCAATCAATAATATAAACATTAGCTTTGTTACTGGTAAAACTGATTCTGAATAACACACTCCCAGGGTCCAGAATTTTACTTAAAGGACCACTTCACCACTTTTCAACCTATCTTCATATCCTTCATATGTCCTATAATGTTCATGATGAAATACCACAATTCTTTTCTACTACATCATCGTTAGGCATATTTGTATTATCGTGAGATTCCATTATCGCATACCGTTTCTATTAGCATGTCAGTGGTGGACGACAGCTTTCTGAACTGACCACAGCCCTCCTATGAGACACAGACCGAGTAGAAAATACTTGTGGCATTTTATCATGAACATTAGTGAGGACCAATTACGTATTATGCAGATAGGTTGAAAAGTGAAGTGGTCCTTTAACACTGTAAAAAAAAGTGTTTACTCTGGTCTGGTTTTTTATATAAAACATATTTCAAACAAGTAAGTAAGTATATTTCAAACAATCAAATGTACAATTTTAACATTACAGTAAAATTCCCCAAGCAGTGTGTGTGAGTCTGACCTCATGACTCAAGATGGTTATCATTTTTTTGGACAAGCCTGCCCCCTGATGGGGAAAACGCAACATGCACCTAATGAAAGCGATTTGTATACCGGTATTTGTCTCCACCACGCCAAGGCATGGGGAGAGAATGTTTTGCACTGTCCGTCCGTCTGTGTACAGCTAATCTCCAGCACCGTTAACCCAGTCAATTTTGCACACACACTCCCTGGATGCCAACAATGAACTTTAGTAGAACAATTTTTTTGATATTACTCTTCCAGATTCTGTCCAAAAATCCCGCAAATCGTTACACAGTAGGCCCTATCTCTATAGTCATGTGTTCAAGACGGATCTGTCTGATATTTCATAATCCATTAATTGACTAACATTGACTTTCAAATTTTGCATGACTGTTTTGAATTAAAAGGAATGAAAAGGGTATATAGAATATATTTGAGTCAATAGAATCACACAGTGTCACAGTGAAGTAACAGAAATGGTATTTATAATGATCACAAATTAAATGGTTTATAATGTATTTTATAAATGTATTACTAAGACGATGCCCATTGGGAACAGTGCAATGCGAGTCGTACCTGTGTGTTGTGTCCAGTGTCAGTTTACCTGTTGCAACCAATATCCAATATCAGGAAACTTGTGACGTTACCTCTATGACTTCATATTGGTGTCATCATGCAGGGATCTCCATACATGGGCATAAAAGGGACACACACACATATACAAAGACCTCCATATATAGGCCTTAACCCATTCTGACCTGAGATCAGATTCATACGAGGTTTCCACGGGACACACACTGGTCTGATTAACCCATTCTGACCTGAGATCAGATTCTAAAAATGTCAGTCGTTCTTCGAATTTTTCAAAAATAGCAGACCTACAAGCTCGTATCGCGCCACTCGGTGGCGCGATATGAGCTTGTAGATCTGCTATTTTTCAATAGCTAAAGCATAACATGATGCCAACACCAAAATGGGTGCCCGGTCAGAATGGGTTAAATATGACTGACAGACAAACAGATACAGATATGTCTGGAGTTTTGTTTCTGGACAAAGGGTGATTGAATTATGCTGGTGTACATATTATGACTATTATGATTACCTTGAAGCAGATTGTTTTTTTTTTTGTGGCTTTTGTATACCCCATTAAGACCAGGAATGCATCTGTGTCACCTTAGTTTTTAACCATTATGGTTAAAGTTAACCATCATTTTAAACTTTAGCTGTTCAAAAACAGCAGATCTACAAGCTCATAGCGCAGCACCGTGTGCCACACTATGAGCTTGAATATTTGAATATTCTTTCACAGTGAACATTTTATAAAGGTCTATAAGGGTCCATTTGGTTACCAACTCTCCATCATTTAGCTGGGGACCACCTGGAACCCCCTCAAGGGCCACCGGTTGAAAACCACTGCTCTAGATAAATATTGTGGGAAAAGGCCAATCAACAAGCTCACAATGACTCCAAACGCTTGTAGCTCAGCTATTACAAAAAACATTGCCTTATATTATTTGACAATTTAGACAGTCTAAGTTGTTATTTAAATCAGAAGTGGTGGAACTTTTTCACTTAAGTAAAAGTCAATCAAATTGCAGTCAAATCAATACTGCAATTTAGAAAGTGCTCATTGTGCAGAAATGTCCCATATATGTTTTCAAATAAAACTCTTTTGAAAATAGCAGATCTACATGCCGATGCGACACATTGGGAGCTTGTAGCTTCAGCTATTTTCAAATGGCCGAAATCTATGCAGGGCTAAAGCGGTCAAAGCATGTTTTGTAATAATGATCCAAATCTATAAAGTAACTAGTTTTCAAAAAATTGTAGTGGAGTAAAGTACAATATTTACCTCTGAGATATAATGAAGTAAAAGTACTGGAAATTGGAAATACTCAAAGTAAAACATACCTCAAAATTGTACTTGAGTAAATGTACTAAGTTACTTTCCACCACTGGACAGTACACTCGCTGTCCTTTTTAGTTTGGAGTAGGACATCACTGCAATTCAACCTCTCGGCCTGTAGAGGGCGCCAACAGACATACAATTAATCTATGACAGTGGTTGTCAACCTTTTTCATATCAATGTCCATTAATTAGGCAGCATTTGAGCCACGGACCACAATTTGATGACATTCAGCCTCTCAGACCCAAGACTAAAAAGTATTATGTTAGCGTTGACACACAATCCCATTCTGTTGGCAAACATTGATCAAAATAACAATTCTACATTCTCTAATTATGTAGACTTCTTGTAAATTAAGTAATCAAGATGTTTAACATTAATGTAACTCTTGAGTATAAAATGAACTCTCACTCTCAAGAGTTAAAGACCTATAAGAGTCCATTTGGTTACCAACTCTCCGTCATTTAGCTGGGGATCACCTGGAAACCCCCTCTGGGCCCCGGAACACTGATCTATGCAAAGAGAAGGGTCAAGTTAACAATGAGGCCTGAAATTAACTTATATTGTCTATTATATGGATACAATATTGATACTAGGGCTGTCCCGATCACGTTGCAGATAGGGGTAACTATAGAAACACTTTTGAAATGTACAAAATCCAGCTATATTACAAACACAAGAGACGGACACAGGAAGCAGCTAATTTATTTCACTACTCTCTGGGGTGTTTTCGCACAGTTCATGTTTTCAAGCTGCGACATTTATTTATTACATGTACGGGTAGAGGCCGTTCACCTGACCGCCCTGGACCCGCACCTTACATCACACACTCACTGCTGATTGGCCATCACACTTCCTGACTATTCACCAATCAGGTCCCTGATACAATCACACTCACAAAGACTCCAGCCCTTATTTAACTGGCTGATCATAATAAAGGCAATGCACTTTTTTTTTTTTTTTTTTCTTTTTTAACTTCTCCAAATTACGCTTTCATTTGAATTATCATAATTCTTTTTGAAAGTGAAACAATTACCTTATTAAATGTATAATAAGCTATTTAATCAGGAAACCATGGTTTTAAAAGAGGAGAAATCTGTCGTACCAGCTGGCACCAACAAGGACAATGTTTCCCATTATATTAGCTATTGTGGTTCACGAAGCATCTCGCCTGAGAAATTGTTCTTAAATCACGACCCTGCTAAAGCTTTCCCGGGCTCATTACATTAACTTCCCAAGCCATACGATCTATGCAAAATAAAGGGCTCTTGCATTACATTTTTTACGATTGGATAATCTTTTCTAACAAAATATGAAAATCTATATAAAAAAAAAAAAAAGAAAAAAAAAGGAGAATCTTCATTTAATGAAAGGTACAGATATCAAAAAACAGAGGTGGGCTCTCCAGGTCCTCGGGTCGGGGTTTTGGAGGCCAAAAAATCCAGCTGGAGGAAAATTGCACTTGAGCAGCCAGTGGTGGGGGTGTTTGTTTGTTTGAGAACTCTGGTCGTCGTCATGCCAGCTGGCGGTTGCAGGGCGGGGCTTCATTTCTTGCGGGCGTGCTTGTATTTGTCCACGTAGGCCTTCACCAAGTTGGCCACCTTGCTGGAGTTCACCTCGCCACTCTTACTGTGACAGACCTAATCATCAGAAAGAAGCACAGTGTTAATGGAGAACTACAGGAACGGCCCGGTTTCTAAACAGCAATGGATACGCAGTACTCATGGAATATAGCTAGGGATGGAGCTCGATAACCAATACCCGAAGAATTACGGGAAAAAAAGCTTATTGATTACGCGTTATCAATAAGCTTTGGGCTTATCAAGCCTGTTATTGAGAATAGCGGCCCATGACGTCATGTTTAAACAATCAAGACAAGAGCCGATCAAGATAATCGCCCACGCTGGCACAATCATGTCTAAACATGTATTGATACCTGCCAACCGAGTAAACAACATTACGTGTTTAAAGTCACTGTCTGTACACACAGTACTATTAACCAGTTAACAGTTCCTTTAATAGTATTTTATTGGTAAAAAAGGTCAATTGCCTTCCATTTGTTAGAAAAGTACTGTAGTAAAAGGCCCTAGTAAAATATACTGGTTCTGTTCAGGAGCTTCATCCCTAAATATAGCAAAAATAAAATCTCAAGACAGATAAGCATAACATAATGCCAACACCAAAAGGGGTTCCCGCCCAGAATGGGTTAATGTTAAAAAGAGGGAAGAATTATTGAAACGACATGTTTTCGACCTATACGGTCATCAGGGCTTCATCAGATGAAAATGTAATGACGTTTTAGGCCAGACCAGCTGAAGTAATCATGACATTTTTGAGACCATTCATGTTTCAGGAAGATGCTTCTAAAACTTGTATTCTATTGCAAGTTTGATCACTTCAAATACTCTTTCATCTTAAAATAATGAATTTTGTGAGCCAATACACAACCTCACAAAATAGCAACAATAGCCAATCTACTGCTATTTTCGGTGCGCAGCATGCTTTCACAGAAGACATGCTGGCTTCTATGGAATCCAAATGACTGAAATCAAACGTGGCGACAGAGAACTATAATCCTATAATGAATACTGTATGTAGCATACAGCCCAAACTACACCAATGATTCTCCTCCGTGCAAAACAGAAAGGTGCTTTAACTGGTCACATGATCAGATCATATCACACACACACACACACACACACACACACACACACACACACACACACACACACACACACACACACACACACACACACACACACACACACACACACACACACACACACACACACACACACACACACACACACACACACACACACACACACACACACACACACACACACACACACACACACACACACACAGTAACTAGTGTTTTCTCATGACAATAAAGCTCCTTTGAATTGAATCACTTGCGACGACATGCGCCGACGTGCAACAGCCAGGACATATCAGACCGGTTGGTTTCGTCTCAAATCATTGCTGTGGTTTGGGCCTACCCCTACAGCTAAAGCTAAACAATAATATCCCCATCAAATTTGAACGCTGTTTGATGGGCCGGGTAAAAAGAAAGCAAATATCATTTTTAGTCGATGCGTTCCCGATTGCCATGGTGATAGATAATGTATTCTCGTGTAGGTAGGTAGGCCCGTTGTGGCCTACAAAGTGTGGTGTTGTGGGCAGCCGTTTACAGAGCAGTACAAGCTTCCAATAGTGATGAAGAGACACTCACTTTCTCCACCGCTTTGCGGACAATCTCCTTGTACTCGTCCTTGGTGATCTCCTTCTTTTGGTAGTAGGGTTTCATGGCGTTCTTCACTTCATTTACGGCTCGCTCTTGAATCTGTTGTCTCTACAGACACACAAGCGAGGAAATGTTATTGCAAAAACATACAGTTATTACTTTCTTTTCTTTTTGGTTAAAAAAAAGCTTGTAAAAACATCAATCCATTCTATGGTCCATTGAAAATTGAATGGTGTTCACCGCTGAAGTGGAACGATACAGGAAGGGAGATATGAGCATTCTAGAAAATTCTCTAACATGGGAGATGTTGCACGATGCGTAATTTTATTATGGATCCCACCACAGTTCCACTGCGATTGGCCAGTAGCCGCTGTGATTGACAGTTCTTGTTTTTGCAACTATGCCTAAACCTAACCTCAGTGAAACTATGCCTGCCCGGGATCCAAATACACATTGTAAGGCGGGTCTAACCTAGAACGTTGGTGGGATTCATAATCACACGTGGATGATGGGAGGCGAGTTTTAGCGACCACGTGATTTCCTGGTTCCTGGATTAATTGAGACTCAAACAGTGAATCATTAGGTTAGCGAAGAGCGCCATCGAGTGCAAGAACAAAAGACAAAACTTGTGTACTAAAATAAAAACTCACGTCAAATGACGTCCTCCTTGGCGGGGAATATGTTCATGAGTTAAAGCATTATAAAATGCCTTAAGGTCAGATCATGCAATCTGATTGGTACAGTAGGTGTGGCATACCAACCATATACCATGGCTATGAAGTCTTGTACAGTTTGTACAGTCTGCAAACTATGTAGTAATGAACTGTGGAGTTAGCCCATTTAAACCATTCTTCACCGTTTTCTGTCTTTACGGTGGGGCTAAACCCAGTCGATGACATTATGAAGTGCTTTCAGTAGGTCATCTGTCTCTCCATGCCCAGTTTCACTGGGTAGGGGGAGGGGCACACGTACTTTCTAGGAATAGTACAGTCAGTATTATATTATTCTTTTCAATTCTTTTCAGAATCAAAGCTCTTTACAAGATAGCAGAGGCCAGGAGTTGACACTAAGGTCTCAGGGGCATTTGCCCCTTGGGAAAATACAGGTCATGTTCTACTTGCCCAAAGGTCACACCCACTTGCCCGAAAAGTACAAATGCATGTTAAATCCAATCGATAACGGCAGAGTGGCGACAGTCAGTTATCTGAATGAGCTGCTACTTATGAAAAGGCAACATTATTTATTTGTTCTTCATGAATAAACGTATCGTATTTAATGAAGAAGGCAAGCTGAAAGCAAACTCCACTTGCCCCGAACGTTTTATCATTTACTCGCCACAGTGTGGTCGGTTAACCGCTTAGTGTCAACTCCTGAATAGCAAGAGGCATTGAGATACCTGGTCTAGTTTGGAGCTATCAGCTTGAGCCTTGTGCTGGCCGGGCTGCGTGGTAGAAGACGGCAGGGCCTGATTGGCCGAGGGCCGACCCTGGCTTGTAGGGACAGCAGCAGCTTTGGTTGGGGTGGGCAGCAAAGGAGGCTTTCCGTAACTTGCCAGGCCGCTCGCCATCTAGGGTTAAACCCAACGATGGGATTGGTGTTGTTAATTAATGGAACTTAAACTTTCACTCCTCGCGCTATTCCATTTCGTCACTGTCAGACAGAAACCTTGTATCTCTGTGTTTCATCTCATTTTCTCATACATTCATGCCTCATTTTATACTTTGCCATATGACCAGTGTCGCACAAAAGTAATAAGTCAGCTATTTTCCCTTTTTTATAGAGAGATGCCAGTTTAAATGTGGTTAAGAGTGTCTGTGGGTTTTATAAGAATTTAACCAATGAATTACTATTAACAATAGCTTTGACTAAATAACTCCATCGGATCCATTGGAACACAGCTTTCTTTCTCCCCCCCCCCTCCCCATTTCCTGAAAAGTGACAGTACAGACAGTACAGTACAAGGTTTCCGACAGACAGTGACAATTTGCCAACTAGGCTATCCTAAGTTTGCTCCATGCTGCTTGGCTTGCTAATGGTACTTACCGTGGTCCAGTAGGCCCGTCAGTGCAAGGGTGCATCCTTTACACTAAGTTCTCAAGCACATAGACATAGAAAGGTAGACGCCTCCTTCGGCTCTGGAGCGTATGTGCAAAAAGTGAGGGAAAGCTTCCACGTTGGTGCCAAGGAATGTAATGAAAGGAAGGGACGTGAGTCACGTGATAGGACGCCGCCATGACGTTCATGTCCATATAAATCTATGGCTCATGTCCGGCACACTTGCACCCTCATTCACTCCAATGAATTGCAACGGCGAATGAGGCGTCTACCTTCCTATGTCTATGATCAAGCATGCACATTGTATCGCCACAAAACACTACAAACACTACAGAGTGCTTTATCTCATTTTGCATTCCTGGTTTCTTTTGAAATGTTCTCACTCAGACTTTGCCTTAGATTAGGGATGGGCATGAAAAGTGAAATATCTGGTGGAGAAAAGTTGTGGACTACCAGATGGCGATAGGAATGCTGATCGTGAGACCACGAGGTATAAATAACCTTTTATTGATTTCACTTGATGTAAGGCAAGCGCTACCACCAAGGTTCCAAGCTGCGTTTTTCACTGCATGGCAGGTGGTTAGAAAACAGGTAAACTTGAAGAGGAGAAGAAGCAAGCACTCAGTTGAGTAGTTCACAGTAAGAGCGTATTGAGTGCACGGTTTAGAAAACAGATGCCATATACACTTGTCTCCTGAACATGATTGTGTTACTTGATATTATAAAGTTTATAAGAATTGCATGGAATGACTGATATTTCTTCATCTTAACACATTCCATCCATAGGACGTGTGTACACGTCCTGGCGCATCCTCAATGATATCAGGTGAGAGAAGAATATTCTGAAGTTTTTCCTTTATTTTTGAGTCGGACTCTCGGCCACCGTACGCTTCGCTCTTCGGTAATATTAGCGTCCCGTTCAATAGCCTCGTATCTGCTAATCTAGGGCGCTCTCCCGGGAATAATTGTGTGTAAGGACCAAATGGCTTTGATTTCCATTAATAACCATACAGGTCAGTGTCTATGGGCATGACCGCAAGCAGATAACACTCAGTGTTATAGATTGAAACTCAGTTTATTCAGACAGATGTCTCCATAATGTAAACGTCTGTAGCATGAAGTGTGTGAATAAATTCAGCGTGTTCTGACGAAGGCCATCGGGTCAAAACATTGGCTCATTAAACAATAATATGTCTGAGCTGGGACTATGAATCAATGTATTACACATTCCTCTCCATTCCTCTGGTTTTTGCTGTGGCCAGCATCTTGACAGTGTAGGTCAAGCGAATGTGCCCTGCGGCCGACTTTTAATAATCCTCTCTCCTACGGCACTAGTTGGATGTAGCCATGTCTGCATCCTAAAAATAAGATTAGCCAACTTGTTGAAATTCCTAAAATGCCCATCCCTACAAACTTATCTGCCCATTTTATTGACGACAATATTGAATAAACAGTACCGTTCAAAATCTCTCTACATTCCAGCCAGGACTTTAAGATCAGAATAAAATCCTTAGTCAATGTTTGAAACGAATAAATTAATCTGGAAGAAAGTACCCATTCCTGGAGCATATATAAGTAAGTAGGAGAGAAAGTATTACTCCAGTTTTAGCTTCACTGCATTGGCTCCCGGTTGTATTTAGGATTGATTTTAAAATCTTTTACTTGTTTATAAAGCTCTCATTCCTACCTACATGACTGCCTGCCTAGATATCCCAATTTAATTGCCCCCCTCAGGTCCTCCACTGCTGGCCTGCTCGATGTGCCTAAAAAAATGGCAACTAAAAAACACGGTGAAGCAGCTTTCTGCTTCTACCGACGACGTGGAACAAACTCCCACTATACCTTTGACAGGCGGCCTCTGTAGACATTTTTAAAGCACAGCTCAAGACCTACTTCTACACTTTTTAGTTGCACTTTTAAAACCCTCGTCATTATTCATGTCCTCACTGTATTGCATTACTGCCATTATTTTAATGTCGTTTCATGCCTTTGCTTTTCTCTTTTTCTCTATTGCTCTGTAAAGCACTTTGAGCTGCATTTAATGTCATGAAAGGTGCTATTCAATAAAGTTGTTATTAAGTTCGTACTTGTATCGTGTCTCTGTCAGGGTGGGCTGTGGTCATCTGGCTGCCTTGCTGCATGGGCGGGGGTGGCGGGGGCGGGGGAGGCAGGCCTTGAGTGCCCCCCGGAGGGCCTTGCAGGAGAGGCACGGCGGGGTGCAGGTGCATGGGAACCTGAGCCGTCATGGCGTACGGCGCCGCGGGCTGCAGCGCCGCGGGCGGAGCTCCCCGGCCGCCGCCGCCGCCCCCCGCCACGGGGTAGGGATGGTGCAGGAGCGGAGGTGGGTGAGAGGGCATCACGTTGAGCACGGGCACCGGAGCGTTGCCCGGGAGCGCCTGTGCCACGGTCTCGCTTTTGGGAGGATCTGAAAAAGATACAAAATAAAAATATAATTATAATTTTCATAATGTTGCTGATGTCTGAGGTTGGTGGGTCTTTCAGTACCTTCATGATGCTCATAGAAGGTAGGTTTGTTTCCCTGCCCACATTCCTGGTTATTTCTACAGACACGTGTTCGGGTGAATTTCACCCGTGTTTACACTGTTTAGTGATAGAGAAAAATCCCATACACCCACACAATGGGATTTATTTTCCCTTGGACCATTCTCGCATGTCCCAGGAATGGGTGGACCAAAGGAGAAGTTCCCAGCTCCATTCTTTTAAGGAATATTGTAAAATAATAATCAAGTTTTTCACATATTTTGCCGACGTATGAGAGCCCCTGTGCATTTTCTGATTTAAGAAGCAAACAGAAAAGTATTCTTCATTCATATGTTCCAATATTTCCAATATTTGTTTTAGGCTTTTCTGCCTTTATTGATAGTTATAAGTGAAGACAGACAGGAAAGAGTAAGTGAAGACAGACAGGAAAGAGGGAGGGAGACACGGGGAGAGACATGCGCCTGGACCGCTAGGCCAGCGGGCACCCAATTAATGGTCAACTTAAATGTGTAATAATGGTGAGCTCACCTGCTGCAGCTGCCTGCTCCTCCTCCGGTCGGTTCCATCCTCCTCCCCCTCCTCCTCCTCCTCTCTCCCTCCTGGAGTAATAGTCCTGCACGTCGGCCGGTAGAGTCCTCCTCACCGCCCAGCTGGACGCCGACGACCACCCCGAGCGGTCCAGCACAGAGTCTCCCTGATCCGGGTCTTTCCTGCGTCCACCGCCCCGGTTCTCGTTGAAGCGGCTGTACGCGTCGGTCCCTGAATTGCTGTTGTTCCGGGGTTGCCACCCTCCGGCCGTGTCTCCCTGCTGGCTATAGAAGGAACGGTTGCAACCCCCCGGTCCCCCCCCGCCACCGCGGCCTCGCTCCGAACCTCCCCAGTTTGCTCCTCCTCCTCGCCGCTGATCCTCCCAACGCGAACCGCCAGAGTCACGGTTCTTGGCTTCGTCGTTCTTGGTCTTTTCCGTCACCCAGTCCGGGTCCGGATTGTTAGACCACGCAGGGGGATCGGGTGAGGGGTCTGTGAAGGCTCCGTTTTCGAAGCGGCCGCCGCTGGCGGCGCCCCGGGGTGGTACATGATCGGAGGGATTCCTCCGTGAGTCACTGGCCGGCCCTCCGCGCTCCTGCGCAGACCTCCAGCCTCCCCTGCTGCGCTCCTTCCTCTGGGGAGAGCGATCACTAGAGGCAGAGCGGTTTGGGCTGGGCCCTCCTCGCCTGTGGGATCTTGTCCGGGACCTCGACCCGGATCTGGACCGAGATCTGGAGCGACTCCGGGATCGTCGCCGCCTCCTCTCGCGACTGCGTTCTCTCCTGGAAACGTCTCTGTCTCCATCCCTCTCCTTGTCCCTGTCACTGTCCTTCTCATCATTCCTCTCCTTGTCCTTGTCCTTGTCCCTCTCTCTGTCTCGGTCACCATCCCTCTCCCTATCCCTCTCTCTGTCACCATCCCTCTCCTTGTCCCTCTCTCTGTCACCATCCCTCTCCTTGTCCCTCTCCCTGTCACCATCCCTCTCCTTGTCCCTCTCCCCGTCTCGGCTGCGGCCACGAGAGGAGCGCCTGGAGGTCGGGCTGCCATCCCGATCTTGTGTGCGCTCCCTGGACCTTGAGCGCGAGCGTCTCGACGATCCTTCTTGCCTGCTGGAATCCCGTTTGTAGGTGGAAGAGGGCGAGTGGAAACGAGAGCGCCGCTGCTTGCCGTTCTTCCGGTCCTGGCTGCGCTCCCGTTCCCGCCTGCCCTTGTCGCTTGATGCCTCCTTGGCGACTTGGCTGGCCGGTGTGGGAGCAACCGTGCCAGTTGGGTTGGCATCCTCGCTCTGTGGTTCAATGAGATTGTCGCCGTGCTCACTGGTGGGGGAGCTGCAGTCCATGGGGATGACGTTAGTGTCGTCCTGTAATAGATTGTCGTCTTTGCTGCCTTGCACAGCTCGCTCATCTGATGGCTGTTCTTTAGAGTCGGGCATTCTTGACTTGGAATCCTCAGAGTTGTCGTCCCCTACGTCATCTACTTTCTGCTGGGAATCCCTTGTGGAGGGTGACTCAGGGTGTGGTGAGCTACCAGGTGCTTCCATTTTCACCGCAGACACCTCATCGTTGCCTTCTGGTGAGTCAGCACATACCTCCATTGCATCTTCCTCTGCCTCTTGGCCAGAGTGTAGAGACTGGGGACTCTCTGCAGGTCCATTGTGAGAGTTGGAAGGCAACGGAGAAGGTACACCATCAGAGCACTTTTCTTCAGAGGGAACAGGGCTATCTGGATGTTCAGAACCTTTTTCTTCAGAGGGAACAGGGCTATCAGGATGTTCAGAACCATTTTCTTCAGAGGGAACAGGGCTATCTGGTTCAGAACCCTTATCTTCAGAGGGAACAGGGCTAGCTGGTTCAGAACCCTTTTCTTCAGAGGGAACAGGGCTATATGGTTCAGAACCTTTTTCTTCAGAGGGAACAGGGCTATTTGGTTCAGAACCTTTGTCTTCAGAGGGAACAGGGCTATCTGGCCGTTCCTCTGCAATTTCACTCTGGTCACCCACAGGAGACATCTGACAGCTGTTTGCAGGGGAGCTCGACATCGAAGACCGATTCTTCTCTTTCTCCTCTAGTGCTGGGCTCTGTTCATTAGATTGTTCACGAGTCTCGTCCCTTTCATGCTCCACGTCGCCACTCATTGGTTGTGTAGCATCTTCTTCATCCTCAGCGCTGGAACCATCACTCAAAGGTTGTGCGGTAGCTTCTTCAACGGCAGGACTGGAACCGTTGTGGTCTCTCTTGGGGCTCCCTTCGACGTCAGAGTGCTGCAGCTCAGAGGTCTGTTTTTCCTCGTCTACTTCATCTTCCTCCTCTTCCTCCTTACCGCCTTCCTCCTCTTCCTCCTCCTCGCTTGCCGTCGGGCTGCTGAGGACTTGTGGAGAGACCTTTTTCTTCTTTGCCGGAGCTTTCCTTTTTCCACTGGCCTTCCGGTTGGTTACCTGCTTGCCCTTCTTCTTGGCGGCAGCCTGGGAGACTTTGGCCGGTTTGCTGGGCTGACCGGCAGAGGAATCCGAGGAGTCGGAGGAGTGAGACGGCTGGGACGTCGTGGACTCCTCCACGGGAGCCGCTGCTTCCTGGCCTTTGCTCTGGCGTCCAGAGCGTCGGGACGCCACAGGCTGAGCGTCTTTGGTAGGGGCTTTGGAGCCGGACGCCCGACCGCCCCTCTTCCCTCCTCCTTTTGGACAGGTGACTGCGCAAACACGTCCCTGAAAAACTGGAAGAAAACGAAGCATTAGTAGGACGTCCTAATGCATTGTTCAATTAAGTTATTCATCCATTTTTCACATTCTTAACACAACACAAGCCTTGGAAACACAATTGCAAAACTAAATTGCTCATTTGCATTTTAAGAACGACTGTATTCCGTCTGATCTTCCACTCCCAACAATGCTTTTAGTTTGGCAAAGCAAAATAGTTACAAAATGTCTAGTCCAGTACAAAAGCCGTACTTTAAGAAAAAGATCGACACAGTGGGACTTACCAAAATGACCCGAGCCAAATTCTGTAGTAGAGGAAAAGGGAGAGGAGAATGGTCTCAACGGAAAGGGACTGTGGTTCCAAGTTGACGGCTGGAAACTGTGCCTGTGAAAATGTTAGGACAACAACATTAGTCTCCATTTTATTTAGAGTCCATTATGTTCGGGATTAACAATACCGTATGCGGTCATTTCAATGCACACATTTCGCAACAGATGTTCCCAGCCTGTGGTCGGTTTTGATATCAATAATCTCAGAGTACTTCGTCCTGTGTGCTCAGGGTGTTAACAATGAAGCAAAGATGAAAAGAGCGCCCCTCACTTCACATGGGTGATTCGTTTTTATAAAATGTGATACATGAAATGCGTTAAGATAAATAAAGACAGGTTGATAGCAGGGGGAGGTAGTATTACCTTGAAATACCATTGGCAGCAATAGGTGCAGCAGGAGTGAGCCACGGGCAGTCCTGTGTCTGCCGTTTGCACTGTCTATAGCCGCTCTCGTAAGGCATGTCCTCCGGGACCCAATGGGGCTCCACTCTGCACAGACAGGAGAACAGTGTATGTTTGAAATAAAAACGATCAAAACTGGATTGGAAACCACGCTGGGCAAGACCTACGCTGCTGTAGATGCTCTCATTTGTTTTGGGCGGAAGTTGCTTGGGCGGGAAGTTGCTTTACGAATCAGTTCACACACAAGGCAAACAGAAATACTAATTGTAACGTTCCAATTTTCAATGCAAAAAAACACAATTGAATCGTTAATCACAATTGTTCGTGTGACAATTACTTGTAATCGTGATTCGTGACAGTTTACCAAAGATTATGCAGTTGGAATTGGTTGGAGGAGGAGAATAAATGTGGCATAATTTTAGTCAAGTCTAATATCTCATGACTCGTTTTTGGGAACTACTTACGTGTCCTGTGTCAAGGTGCTCAATAATGAGCCAAATGTGGAGGGTGACCAAGTACAGCACGGCGTCCCTCTCACCTGGAAACAAACAACAACAAATATGTGTTCATGTGGGCAAGGTACTAATAGAGGGTATGTGCATGCATAAAGTGAGATAGATGGGTCTTTTCTGTTTGGACGTACAGGCTCAAGGCCAGAAAGTAGGTTTTTGTTCCCGTTGTACACTCTCAAGAGTTAAATTAACATTGATTTTACTCAATTTACAAAATTACAAATAAATCGGGGTCACAGAGATAGAAATGTGATTAAATGGGGGTCCTTGAAATCAAAAATTAAATTTTCAAATGGGGGTCCGCAAGCAAGTGTCAGTTTGGGGGTTCTTGACATGAAAAGGTTTGAGAACCACTGCTCTATGCTATGAACACAATGAGCTTCATGTGGCGCTTCAGTTTCAAAGCAATGCATTTCCGTTAAAAAGCAAAAGGCAAACCTTTTTCCTGTTTATTGAAGAGGGATCTTCATCGCTACCTGGAGGGAACAGCCACATATTTAGGCCCGTCACGATAACACATTTAAGTTGACGATTAATTGTGACAAATAATTGTGATTAACGATTTAATTGTGTTTGGGGGCATTGGAAATTGGAACATTATGAATAGAAATTACAATTCTGTTATTCCGTTAATTCCTTTTAGGCTTCTTAATTCAAAAAAATAAAGTGCACAGGGCAGATGAGACAAATAACTGAAAAATACCAAGATATTACTGTGATATGTATAAATGTTATACAAGATACAATGATCTACATTCTACAAGATTACAACGTGGACAGACAATTTAACTTACATTTCCTCACAAGCCCTTTTGTTTTCGTGTCCGATGCCCTCTCTGGTTTTTGTCGTCTCAATCTCGCTACTTGTTTGCTTCTAAGTGGAAAATGATACAAAAAAAACACCATGATCAAACATTTCAAAGGAACCATTTATGTCAAGGCCCATTATTAATTCAGCATTTGAGACACAGACCACCATTTGATCAGACTTAGCTTAAATATCTTGTTAAACAAAGATGTTTAGTGTAAGGGCCGAT
Source organism: Protomyctophum bolini (assembly GCF_963924005.1). Lineage (NCBI taxonomy): Eukaryota > Metazoa > Chordata > Actinopteri > Myctophiformes > Myctophidae > Protomyctophum > Protomyctophum bolini. Next base: position 4,524,665 of record NC_137884.1, on the reverse strand, counting down.
TCATACTCTTATACTATTATACTATTTTACCGCTGTTTCTGCGCTGTAGTGCCGAAATGATTTCGGCTCGTCAGAAATTTTCAGTAGCACCGAAGAGCCGACTTTAGGACGGTACCCGCCCCCCGAACCTCAAATGATGTCAAATTGTAGGCTCTACAGAGCCGATCCGACTTTTATTCGGCTCTAAAATAGGAGTATGAATCGGCCCTAACTCTTGAAGAGCGTAAAATGGAACCAAATGGACCCATACGCATCCATTTGGTTTAATTTTAACGCTCTCAAGACTCTCAAGATTTAATAAGGGTCCATTCCATTAACAACTCTCCATCATTGAGCTGCATGGACCACCTGGAACCCCCTCAAGAACCACTGGTTGAAAACGACTGTTTTAAACTTAAAAAAACAATGTAATAAAGTTCATGGCTGTGTAAACTGACACTCACTTCAGACAGGGGTTTGGCTCTGGGTCTCTGCAAAAACATTTCTTGTTTTCTGATTGGTTCGTTCTCTTCCTTACAGGAATCTGAAAAGATTACATACAAATTATGGCAGATTAAATTAGGTAAATCTGCAATTTTACATTCAAATGACTCATTGTCAAAATGTGTCCGTCATATTAGGGGTTGGCCCAAGATATAATGTCACAATTCATTTTCAAGCAGTATCCATGATATTATCACGATTCTTTTTCATGTTTATTTTTCACGTTAGTGGCGCCAAAGAAAAACAACAACATCGGCATTATAAGGTTCATCAGAACGGAACATCCCACAGCAATCCCCAGCAGTTTTCGAGATATGTCGTTTATTAATGTCGTTCATTAATTCATGTACCGGTAAAATAATCAACAAATGGAAACAGTTATGCAGACCTGAACACATCCGAGAGCTCTATCCCATTTGTAAATGCTATCGAAAGGCCTTCTGTCCACTGGGCAAGATGGAACCGTCTGGGACTGAAAAACAACAATACATTTCTAATATTTTATACACTGTGCACTTAAAAAAACATGATCACAATGCTTCTGTTGATGTGAAAGATTCAGTGGCCTATTTTGCATGGTGTCTTATGGGCATTTTTTATTATTTTGAAAAACGTTTTTGCTTTTGCTTTTTAATAGTGAAAATATCTACAAGCTCACAACACGATAGCTATTTTAACGATTCTAAAAAAGCCTAATAAGTTAGTCATGAGGCAAAAGAAGATGCCACACAATATAGGACCCACAGACTCTTACTTCTGCCCACGTGAGGAGACACCCAAGACAGAAAACGTGGCAGCAGCTGTTGGGCATGGCCAGGTCCCCCCTGACCAAGACGCCCAGGCAGATGGGACATCGCTCTGCCTCCTCACTCTCTGTCCCCTCAGACGGACCCTGGCCACCTGAGGACACAACCAAAGAGATCATGGCTAAAGAAAAGAAAGTACTTTAACCCTAGTAGTATGTGAACCAATGATTTCACATTGACTTATGGGAAATGGCTACTTTGTAGAATGTATGAATGTCAGGATACAAAATTATTTCCAGTAGCATTATCCTGTACGCTCTTATAAAATGTTACGTTTTCTGAGAGGGAATACTTGCATGATGAAGGCGAAGCCATAAATTACAATTTAGCAATTTACAGTAAGCAAGAACACCACAAGGCAAAAGTGCTATGGGCTAAGGTGGAGTCTGAAGAGGTGACTTTTCAGTTGGAAGATTGGTAGTGAACCTGCAGTTCTAATTGCAATGGGGAGTTCATTCCACAGTTTGAGAGCCAGAAGGGAGAATAGTGTGTTGTGTTGTCCTGGCTGTTTTAGTGAAGGTTCTGCCAGCCTCCCTGTGTTGGCTGATCTGAGCGAGCGGGCGGGGGGGTTGTATCAGACTTTGAAGATATGGGGGTGCCATACCTTTGGTTGCTTTGTAGGGAAACATCAGGGTTTTGTGCAAAACACGAACCACTGCATAGTGCATAACCTCTCCGCTCTTCCATAAAAAGCAATGCATTTAATATGGAATACATTTATAGCGTTTAAACTTGGAGCCTTGGACCGGGCATACAAGTCTGAACTTGAACTGACCAATCACTTGTCACAAGTAACCTATGGTATGGTGTGACTGTGACAGAACTTAGTGCTTTGTCATGTCAAGTAACCTATGGAATGACAGAACTTTTTGAAAGCTTGATCTGACACTTACCATTTCCAGATCCAGTCATCTTTGGCCTCTTGCTGCCCAGATGGCTGGTAGAAAAAAAGGGTACAAAACATGTACAGTCAGAAATGTAAAAAGAATGCAAAGCACGGGTGCAGAGTTTGAAAAGAAATGTGACACTCATACTCATAGTGTTGTGTACAAATCTGGAATCTGCGCTAATACAGGTGGGTTGAGCAGAGCAGTCACCCACTTTTACATACTACCCACAGGAAAGCGGCAGTGGGATAGCAGATTAGGCCTACAGATTAGGCCTACATAATGGTTGTGATTATTATAAAATACAACTCCTTGGGTACAGGCATAAGTTCCAACATACTAACAGTCCGACACCCTACCCAAAACCCTAACCTAACCCTAACCCACGACGCAACGTATGTCGGACCAACGCATGTCGAGAGCAACGGGTGATTTGCGCATGTCAGACTTTTGGTGTGTCGGATAAGCGTGCGCACCCCACTCCTTTCTGTGGGGACCTGTGTTGCAAACTGACCTCAGCAGACCTTTGGTGATCCTCAGACCACACGATGATCCAACACTCCCGTTGGGCCATTTTATGGGGAGAAGCTAAATGTTTATAAATGTAAGGGGGTATGGGGAAGGGGACGTTAGGCCTAAATCTCCACTAGGAGTTCAGCCTTGTGTGCTGAACGCGTGCTGCGTGCAACGCTGTGCGAGTGTGTGTATGCAGCAAATCTCACATACTAGACTAGAGCCGATAAGTGCATGAGGTGGACACTGGACACTAAGGGTTGCCCACCTGCACCTGGCAGGTAAATAAAACTTTCGGGCAGGTGGATTTGCTTTCTGCTTGCCCGACCAGGAAAGTGCTCGTTCGAGAGGCGGACGCAACAGACTGTAAACAGTAAACACAACACCAGATAGCTGTGTAAAAAAACACCCGAACGTGGCCAGAGCGCTCTGTCTTCTGGTCTGTGGAATGTAAAATAAGAGCACTCTTTACCTATAATATGCCGTTTACTTTTCACTGTTAAAAAAAATAATATATAAAATATGTAAAAAAAATATATATATATATAACGCAGAAGAGCTTTGAATGAATTGAAGGCGTCGTGACATTTGTTTTAATGAGATGCCGTGAAACCCGTTCAAGGCTGTAGGTAGAAATGTAACTACATGCCCTACCTATGCCACCCAGAAGTTATTGTGGGTTGGCCAGAGTCTCATCCGAGCGAAAGCACTTCAGCGTTTCCACAATTCCTACAGGATTTTTTTTCCAATTAATTATATTATTTTCACTGGCCGCAGAGGGCACATGCTTGTAGAGTTCAGCTGGTCCGGACGGTTTAAAAAGTACATCTGGTGGTCCTGCTCAAGCAACTGCCCTGATCTGAATTGAAATTACACAACAACTGCACATGGCAACTGTGGGCAACTGACCTTGTCAGTCAGTCATGAGCATAAGACGTTTAGTGTTTGTTTGGGTCCATGTGGTTGAGGGCATGGATTTGTAGTTGTACACAAACCAACAACTACGTTATCAATGATGTATGTTGGTTGTGGGTGAATCACCATTAACCTCTTGTCACCAGGCTTTCCACCTGGGAGGAATCAATAATATTGGATATGATTAATGGTTTAGACTCAGTAAGTAATTACCACCCCTTCTTCCATTGTGTACAATTTATTTATGTCCTAGTGATTTGAATACCAATAGGTTTCTAGCTAGACAGTTACAGTAAACACTAAACAGTGTTTGCAACTTTGCACCTTGCTTTAGGCCTGTAATTAAACATTTCTGGTCCAGGATCACACACCGACCCATGTCCTCTTTGATTTAGTAAAACCTCCGGGCTTGGATAGACACACTGATACTGTAACACAGGTCTTAGGTGTTGATAGATAACAGTCATAATCTACCCCATCCAGGTCCAACTTTATTCTGGACAATATTCGACAACAGTGGCCTCCCTCCTGTTATAATTCTGTGCTAGGCTAGCAGCTAGCCTGCTAACTTGAACGTACACCCAGGCTAGTGTATTTTACTGTAATTCGCGCATTTTTTCTTTTTCAACTTTAAATTACATAGTGACGTATATCTCTCAGGCAGAAATGACGCGTCGACAATCTTTTCAGATGAAAACAGTCAGTAACACACACGTCCTCCTAGTCGACACGTTGATGTAGCTACAGAACACAATGCGTAGCGATTCTTATCCGATATAACTACATGCAACGTTTGAGCAATGCGAACATTTTAGCAGCTGAGTTGGCAGCCAAACCCCTTTGTTGCTGTGCGTCAAAGGTGCAGATCTGCTACTTTCTTTTTCGCCCACTTAATTTCACCGAATGTTCACCACACGCACAGCAGAGTAGGCAGTAGGGACGCCAGGTTTCGTGTGTTCAGTGGTGGGGAAAAAGCACTCAAATCAAATGTCTGATGAATTGAACAAGGTGGACCTTCTTGTAAACAAGTGCAATGCTTTATTGGGTCGTCCACTCACAGTTAACATTATTTGTATTGAGTTGTGCTTGAAATGTAGGCCTACTGTAATTCTGCAAACTTAATAAATATTTCAATCAATGTTTTACTCAAGTAAAGAACGAAAAAAATATCTCATTGCGCAGAATGTCTCATTTCAAGTTTTCAAATGTATACAAAACAAAATCTTTTGAAAATGGCAGCTCTACAAGCTCACAATGCAATGGGTCCAAAGTAATTAGTAACTAAAAGTTCTCAAATGAATGCATGCAGTTGACTAAAAGTACAATATTTGTCTCTGTCTGAGATGTAGTGGAGTAGAAGCAAACTAATTGGAAATTCTCAAGAAAAAGTGTACAACAAATGCCTCAAAATTGCACAAGAGTACAGTAGTTACTCTCCACCACTGCGTGTGATGTGTGGCCCTGCTGCCAGCTAGCTGCTGCTACTTAAAACACACTCTTTTCCTCCTGCCAGTTTGTTTGGGTGGCATGGCATGGCTGCTGGTGGTGCCACCACAACCACACTGGCAAATGCCCGCTGGGCAGGCTAGCATATTTCTGCCTACAACAAGAAGCGGGCCAGCGGCGGCCTTGCTGTGCCAGTGTGCCAACCATACAGTATAGAGCAGAGGTTTTCAACCCTTTTCATATCAAGGACTATTATTTGACGACTGATGACATTTATCCTCAGACCCCAAACTTTGAATATTGTTGTTGTTGGATAATATTGCGTTCACAATTACATTCCATTTTGATGTGGTGATCAAAATAACGAATTATTCTACATTCTCTAATTGTGTAGACTTCTTGTAAATTAAGTAACGCAGACAATGATGTATTTCTCGAGAACGTCAAATGAAACCTTACGCTCTCAAGAGTTAAAGATCTACATTAAACCGGGTCCATTTGGTTACCAACTCTCCATTTAGCTACACGATGGGGACCACCTGGAACCTTCTCAAGGACCACTGGTTGAAATCCACTGATGGTGCCAAACTGCCAACACGTCTGCTCTAGTGTGGCGGCACCACGGTTGGTTTACTGGCTTGTTGTTGCTTTAGCCGTGCAGCTAAGAGCTAACGCACTAAGCTAAACCACTGCCAGCCAGTCAGTGGTTAGTTAGCTCAGGTAGCTTAGCCTAGCCACTGGCTTTTTTTATTTAGCAAACATAGCACACAAAACAATAGTATCTAATATTAGCCACGCCAGGTTGAAATGAAGGTCATAGTTCAAAGCTAGCGTCGTAAACAGTTGTGTAGCAATAGGTTGGCTGCTAACGAACGGCGGCTAGCCTAGCCGAGATTAGCTTGTTCTTGAACAAATCCCGCTACTTAGCTTCGCTAGCTTCTCCCACAGCTAGCCTTTAGCATTCGTCATAACTGTGTGGGTTACTTACCAAAAAGCGTTGCTGCCTTCCTCTCTCAGATACTGCGGGTGGTCAACACGCTGTGAACCGTTTGTACCGTGTGTGTCTACGACCGACGTATTATTGCTATGAAATGGTTAAGGATTGTGCGTCCTTTAAATTACAGTTCTGTTTGACTAGAGACTCAACGTAGCGACAAAGTCTCAGCCACATGTCTCGTCTCGGTCTGAGTGTGAGAGACATGCGAGTCGAGCTGCTGCCACTGGGTGTCGCTGACTGTAATTCCCCAACTTCTGTATTTAAAAGGGATTATTAGGGATGTTTTGTCCCCTCAAATTGTCACAAAATGCATCTATTTATATGCATCCATCCATGTTAAATATCTCACATTACTTCCACCCAAGTTGATTTTACCCTCAATTCCAAGCAACACCACATTTAAACCTTATTGTGGTTTGTACAGTAGGCCTACTGCTTTTATTTCTTTCCTGTTGCTGCAATGTCATATAACAGGGCTAAGGACAGTCACAGGGTGATTTGGTGATTCAGTCAGTTAGCCACACATTATTGTAAAATGTGATTAAAAAAAACGGCTCTTGACACGTGTCAAAGTCATGTCGATATCCCTTTGAAAAGGGGTAAGCACAACTGGCCATATGAAATATAGAAGTACTTGACTAGAGGATTCCTATTATTAAATAGATGTGTGGTCCACAAACCTTGACAAAACCTTCCACAAACTGCCCCGTATAAGATTATTATAAATACTCGATTGGGTATAGAAACATAACATAGTACAAATATTGTAATATTACTCTACATTTATTAGAAAACTTGATACATTTCTAGATTTTGATTATTAAAAATAACATACCTTGGCTTACACTTCAGCCCTACTTCTACGGTAAGGCACATTCAGTCGCAGTCGGACATCCCTCCTCAGGCTCCACAACCAAGCTTGACCCCCAAGACCTGTGCCGTCTGCACTAAACTAGGATATAAATTCCCAAACTTGGACAAATATCTGTTAAGAATAACGGATAAGAGATTGCACTTGTATACACTCACTTACAAACACCCCTCTAGAGCAGTGGTTTTCAACCCTTTTTGCATCAAGGCCCGTCATTTAGTCGCCATTAGAGCCACGGACCACAATGTGATGAGATTTAGCCTCTCACACCCATTTTACGCTCTCAAGAGGGTCCATTTGGTTACCAACTCTCCATCATTTAGCTAGGGACCACCTGGAACCCCCTCAAGGACCAATGGTTGAAAACTGATCTAGAGATACTCTCTATTGAAGGTGACTGACATCTTATCTTCACAGAAGTTCACACTTCACACTATATATATATTTTTTTTTTTGTCTTACCTGCATTTATCCTGTTCCATTCTCTCTTCTGATGCTATTCCGACTGCATTTCCCTGTGGGGATCAATAAATGTTAATCTCATCCTATGAACAACAAGTCTTGGGCTCTGGGAGTTGGTGCAGTTGTACAATAAAATAAATGAAATAAAAAAGGATACAGCCAGTGTTTTCTCACATCAAGGTTCACATTGATGTAATCCATTGTCAAAAATGGAAGGGAAAACACAAATGTATTTAGGCTAAAAAGTCATATAAAAAAAGAAATACAGTAAAGTAGATTAGTATCTGTTCATATTCAATAGTGAAACATAAACGGTTGCATTAGAGAAAAGCAAAACAGTAAATTCCTCAGTGTTAATGTATCCATTTGTAACTCAGGAAAATGACACATTTGGTCACATTTCTACACTGTTAAATACTCAGGATATCACAGTGTAGTCTGACTGAGCGTCTGCTTAAAAAAATACAGTGAATTAATCAAGGAAACCCAGATAAGTAACTCATAGAATGTACAAAAGGGTCCATTTGGTCACCGCATTAAGGGTCTATTTACATTTGTACAGTCTCGGGAGCCAAACAAACACAGATAATGTTATTGCGTACTAAATAACGAAGTCTGTCTTGTGCTCGTTCGCGGAAACAGGAAAAAAGAAAAGAGCCTAAAAACAGAAGGGGCTAAATGTTCAGTCTTTTTATTTAAAAACTATAAACAGTCACCAAAGTAAATAAAGCCAATCTCTAACAGACTGTTAGGTCTATGTATAATCGCACATCCTACTGACACGGCAGAAGAAATGGGGGGAGATGGGTTTGGGGGAGGTCGCCCCGCTCGGATGCTAAACACGACAGGCAGTCATAAATGTTATTATTACACAACACACACTGTAGTAGAGAGGGGACAGTCTGAGAGGATGTGAGCCGGAATGTGGCATATGGTATTTTTTTAAGAATGAAAAAATAGTACAATAAAACTCCACACTATATTAAGATAGAAAAAACGTAGTGAAGAAAATATCATACCTGCACGTAAAGCAAAGAACACAGGAGAAAACCTGTATAAAACTCCATGTATTTAAACCAATTTACAAATACAAAAAAATTTTGGTACGCGCACCGTGCTCGTACAATGACAAACGTTTACAGTGGATACATGTTTACATGTTTACTGGTGTGTTTGGGGGTGGGAGGTGGTGGGGGGGGGGGGGGGGGGGGTGGGTGGGGAGCAGGGAAGGAATACCTTCAATATCTTTTTTTTCTTCTACAAAAATGACATGATATATTATTCCATACTCTTTCAGCCAGCAAAATGAGTTCTACAAGGTATTATAATACAAAAAATGTCACAGTTCCACAAAAAACTGTTCCCCCCCCCCCTCCCCCTCCCCTAAGCTTTACAGCATCAGTACCTTTGCAGAAGTATTTACACGTTTTTAAGTACATTCATCCACTGCTGAGTATAGAATCACATTAGATACAAGTGACCACGGATCATAAAAAAAAAAAGAACAAAAAACAAAAAGAAAAACAAACAAAAAAAACGTACTACCGTATTCAATCCTACCAAAGTTAATGCTTCTATTTACTCCACAGAGGGTTCCTCCAGTGGCTTCATCGGCATCATCAAAGAAGATCTTCTTTATATATATTCACAAATATTTACAACGATTCTTTTTCATTAATCATAATGGTATTCATTTTCAATAATAAATAAGTGAAAATATATCGACTCAAGTAAGAAAACCAAAGCTACCAAGTTCTAAAGAAAAAATTAATAATAAAATTAATTAACAAAAAAAAAAAAAAAGTCTGCACCAGTCACCAGCGGTGTTCTCGTTCGTCCCGTCCTGGCCATCTTCGTCTTCCTCTCTCTCTCTCTCTCTCTCTCTGGGTGTACCCTCCTCCCACACACACACACACTACTGCCACATGCTCCAACTCACACCGGGTCTCTGCAAACAGTCATGGGACTATAAAAAAAAAAGAAAAGTATGTGCTCGTAGTCAGGGTTTTGTTGGTGGAGTGAGTCCCTCAGGGGAAGCAGTCTCAAGCACTCCCCCTGGTGGGCGGCTGGTGGAAGACCCCCGTGGCAGTTTGTCTGTGGGTGGTGGGGCTGACGGCAGAGGAGGGGGGGTGTGGGGGTGTGTGTGTATGTGTGTGTGTGTGTGTGTGGGGGGGGGGGGGGGGGTTTGAGCACGAGTGGAGGGGGGGCGAGACCGCGAGGAAGAGAGAGAGGAATGAGGTGTGGTGGTGGCAGAGAGACATTGTCCCGGCCGGGGTCCTTGTGGGCTGCTGCTGTCGCCCGTTTCGTCCTGTTGCATCCCCCCCATTGGGTTTGCAAGTGGGTCGTCTCGCCCCCGGCCGGGCCCAGTCCTCCTCTCCTCTCAGGAGAGAGGGCGGGCTGGCGGTCAGGGCGGTCAGAGAGGTTGTGTCCCGTGTCTGT